>NC_060187.1:58947662-59097761 GCF_021184085.1 Oncorhynchus gorbuscha
ATAAGAAGGGTAAAGATCCAGAAGAGGTAGGGTCATACAGACCAATATCTCTCCTTAATACAGACCAAAAGATTTTAGCAAAAACTCTGGCTAACAGGCTTAGCACTTTAATTGGCAAATTGGTCCATTCGGATCAGACCGGCTTTATCCCTAACAGAAACTCATTCTTCAATCTCAGGCGCCTGTTCAATATTATGTATTCTCAGAGGTTACCCAACGTGGACCTTGCCGTCATATCTCTTGACGCCGAAAAGGCCTTTGACCAAGTTGAGTGGCCCTATCTATTCAAGGTCCTACAGAAATTTAATATTGGAGATAGGTTCATAAATTGGATCCAGCTTTTATATAGGAACCCCTGTGCCAGAATACTCACTAACCAATCATTGTCCCCCGATTTAACCTCAACAGGGGGACAAGGCAGGGTTGTGCGCTGTCGCCTATGCTCTTCGCCCTAATTATCGAACCGCTCGCTCAGACGATTAGATCTCATGCAGCAATACACGGCTATAATACTAAAGATACTCTAAATAAGATCTCCCTATACGCAGATGACATCCTCCTCTATGTAACAGAACCCCAGGCTAGTATCCCAGCTATTCTTGATGTGATCAATTTGTTTGGTACCTTCTCGGGATACAGAATAAATTGGAACAAGAGTGAATTAATGCCCATACGGTCTCAAAATACCTCCTGGCTAGAATATCTCCCATTTAAGTTATCTTCAGAAAAATTTACCTACCTAGGAATTGTAGTTACCAAACAATACTCCTTACTATTTAAAGAGAATTTCCCCTCTCTGATACAAAAACTCAAAGCAAACATACTATTTTGGAGAACTCTCCCAATTTCTCTGCTCGGAAGAATTAATGCCATTAAAATGGTCTTCCTCCCACAACTGCTCTACCTATATCAGAACATCCCAGTATTCATACCTAAATCCTTTCATAAACAACTGGACTCAATTATCAATCCTTTCATCTGGGATTATAAAACACACAGGATAGGTAAAAAACACCTCTGTAAATCCAAGATGGAAGGAGGATTGTCTCTCCCAAATTTTATATTTTATTACTGGGCCGCTAACCTCCGCATTGTTACGTTTCTGTTGGATGACGTACTCCCGGCATCCAGCTGGCTTAGTATGGAGCGTGAGGAGTGTCACCCCTTCTCTATTGGCGCTGTGATTTTGTCGCCTGTCAATCTGGAGATGTCACTTTATTGTAACAATCCTATAATACATAGCACAGTCCGAATCTGGAAGCAAATTAAAGTGCACTTTGAGCTCAGACCAATGTCATTCATGCTCCCTGTCGCCAGGAATCCCTCCTTTGCCCCTTCTAACCTTGATAACACCTTTGAGCGATGGGGAGAGTTGGGGATAAGCACCATAGGGGATTTATACATAGAAGGGACCTTTGCTTCCTTTGAGCTGCTGAGGGAAACTTATAATCTTCCCAGAAGTAATTTTTTCAGATACCTACAAATTAGAGACTACGTTAGAAAACACCTCCCAACATTTGGGAATGCTAAACCTTCCATGTTTGACGGATGCATAAAAATATGCCCCACCTCAGATAAACTGATATCGCGTCTATATGATGCTTTTCAATCTGTTAGCACACCTTCTACTGATGCCATCAAGGCAAAATGGGAGGAAGAACTAGGGACTGACATCTCAGTGGCAGACTGGGAAGAGAGCTTGGAGTATATCCACACATGCTCCATTAATTCCAGACATCGTCTCATACAATTCAAGGTATTACACAGATTACACTATTCCAAAACTAAACTGCATAGGATATTTCCTGATACATCCCCTACATGTGATAAATGTCAGGCTACGCAGGGTACACTACTCCACTGCTTTGCCCTATGCTCTAGCTTGCATGGTTATTGGTGTGGAATTTTTAGGATCCTCTCTGAAGTTGGAGACTTCAATAGATCCAGACCCGCTTCTGATAATCCTGGGAGTATCTGAGTCCCTAAACAGATTAACCAACCCCCAAAAACAACTAATCTCGTATGGTCTCATCTCGGCAAAAAAACTAATCTTGTTGTTTTGGGAAAGGAGGGAAGCGCCCTCTACCAAATTATGGCTCAGTGAATTGGCAAACACTGTACACTTAGAAAGAATTAGATATATTCTGAACAATAAATTATCAACATTTGATAAAATCTGGCAGCCTTTCCTCTCCTACTTGGACGAGTCGGCGCTGTGAATTTGTACTTATTAACGCACTCTCAATGGTAAAATTTTAATCTACCTTTGGGCAGCGTGTGCTGGCCCTACCACCCGAGCAGTTGGGAGGGGGGAAATAGGGGGGGGGGGGATGGGGGATGGGGGGATAGGGGGGACATCTTCCCTCTTTCTTTCTACGAGTCCTTGTTTTGTATGTCGTGTTCTGTATTATTTGTTCTGCACCCAGAACTCTGGGTCTTGTTGTTCCTGTATGCTCTTTTATGTTTAGATAAGAATTGTATACCTGTCATGTATACCTATACACCATTCTTGTGTGTGTTTAATAAAAATATTTGAAACAAAAGAAAAACCTTTCCAGTCTTTGTAGCTGAATCTGTGTTTGAAATTCACTGATTGACTGAGGGACCGAGATGAGATGGAGTAATTCAAAAATCATGTTAAACACCATTGTCTATGCAACTTATTACGTGACTTAACAAACTTATTTAGGTTTGCCATAACAAAGGAGTTGAATACTTAATGACAAGAGTTCAGTTTTTCATTTTTAATGAATTTGTAAAAAAAAAAATGGAAAAACATATTTCGACTTTGACATTATGGGGTATTGTGTGTAGGCCAGTGACAAAACACGATCAATTCAATACATTTTAAATTCAGGCTGTAACTCAACAAAATGTGAAAAAAGTCGAGGGATCTAATACTTTCTGAAGGCACTGCATATAACTTGTATCCAAACAAAATGTTCACATGCTAGAGACCAATTTGAGTTGTTAACTTCTCCCATTGCTCTAATTGCTCTGGAGCCTCACATGGGCTCTATCGCGGCTCGTCATTGCAGAACGGAGGACAATTCATGGCAGAGTCAGAGAGCTCTGTAACACGGCACAGTTTATCCACATTTCAGGAGATAGCTTTGATAGAGCTGAAATAGGCCTTTGAGAACACGACTTAAAGACTGCTGGTATATAATGCTTCACTACTTGTATGAGCTTCAGAATGCCTTATACTTGAACGTTTCAGTAAAGTGTTAGCAGGCCTTTTTGTGCACAGAGTCAACGGCCTGAGAAGGCTTAGCAACAGAGGAGATTCTCTCTCTCTCTCTCCTGGCCCAGGCCTCTTTCCTCATCTAAGTTTGGTTCTTAAGCCCCTACTTAGAGGTCTCTGCCAAGAGCCCAGACCTAAATAGACATCCCTCGTTATAATGCACTACGGTGCACTCATAAAATAAAGAACTCTCCCCGCGTGTGGCTCACACACACAGCAGCTGGGTCAGTTGGAGTTACTGCTAAAGAGCAGAATTTACGTCAAGCAGGGGATGAGGAGAGTGGTGGTATTGAGGGGTACAACCATTTTCCACCTGGGGGACTTAAGAGGGAAAGCGTTGAGCTAAAATTGAATGGCAAAATATTTGAACTATATGAATCCCCCCCCCTCCTCCAAGGTGGAAAGGCCTGTGAGCGGGTAGGGGGGAACATGGGGGAGGTGGATTCTGCCCTAACATGATTAGATGTATGTTGTTTATGGCTTTGTGCTGTGGCTGTAGTCTTAACTCATCTCAACGGAAAGGGGCCAGCATCTAACAAAGCCATTCAAACCTCTCCACCGTTGACCAATAAATGCTCCAAACCTGAACTCAGAGGTGTCCAAGGCCACATGACACCTCTTGTGGTGGATTCGTCCCAAAGTAATTCATGAGATGCGAAATGAAAACATGCTGTCTGGTTGCCCAACATTGCAATGGAGTTCCTCCAATTCGATAGATCCACGACCATGGAATACCGGAGAGAGTAGAGTCACCCCATGATCAACTGGAATGTTCATCTTCGGACCCAAAATTCAAGGAAGCACTTTGGCATGTCCCGGGCCTTCTTCTATGTAAGGAACAGACCATATGGCACAGATGTGAAGCATGATGTCGCACAAGTAGCAGCTGACACATTATATTTCCATCCACTATGTGCTGATAAAAGACATTTTCTTCTTCATTGCGTTCAAGGGGGTTTATATAAAACCCAGCTGATCCATATCAAACTCAGATCAGACCAAATGAAATGGGAATAGACATACTTCTGTAATTGACGGAAATGCTTCTGCAACAGCCTCCTTCCACGACTAATAAGGCTTCAGCTTCTTCATAGTCAATATCTAAGTTTCTGTTGAAAATGTTAGCGCTAGTCTCTGGAGAGTTTGTGTGTAGAGAGAAAAGAGAACAACGCACACTTCCAGCATAGAGCTGACATTATGCAAATAGTTATGGTTTTGTGAAGCTCATTCCTCTGAGGACGGTGAGTGTTGTAAACAATACAGGTGGGTACATACAAAGGACACAGTTCTCCAGTTGTGCAGGTTGTGAGTACATGTGTGCATACATGCATGTGAGTGTGTTTGTAAGGAAGCATGTGAAAACATGGTACAGTACAAACCAGCTGCCTTCCCAAACTTCTAGGAAGAGCCAGAGACCCTAGGTGAGAGAGATGCCCGGGTAGGGCAGCTGAGACCTTGATTCTACGAGGGTTAACAAACTGAACTGTTTGCTCCATAGCGATAGGCTCAATCCCATGTTGGGAAGGTTGTGATCTGTTATTTCAATAAAGAAGAATACAAGCAGGCTCTATGGTCTGATGCTATAAACAGGTCTCTCTTTGCTTGATGTGAACACATCCCTGATGGAAGCCCATCTGCCTACACACACACACACACACACACACACACACACACACACACACACACACACACACACACACACACACACACACACACACACACACACACACACACACACACACACACACACACTTATCACAGGTGCACCCCAATGAGTGCTTGCGCAAATCCTACCCTACCTCGGACACCCTATCTCCCAGGCCTGTCTGTCAACATTTCAGGCTATTAACGGTCTCGCTTACCGTTAATGTTCCAGAGTATCACTGGTAACCGGAGATCGCGGGAGAGGGATGGGGCGACAGTGAACGCTCCCTATGGTTTCCGTCATAAAACGTTCATATGGCCTCTGCTGACACCCGAGAGTCCAGTTTGCTTTTTTGTCTGGGAGGTTTGAGAACCATATAGCACATCGCTAATGCACCTCTAACACACACACAGAGAGAGATTCAAGGGGAGTTCATTTAAACTTAGTTCGAGGATCATTTGGTCTGTGAATCTACTATCACACCACAAGTCGCTTGTTGTTTCTTCGGGTCCCCTCTGCCCTCTAGAAGTGGCCCCAGAAGTCAATCAATCTCACTCTCTCTCTCTCTCTTTCTCTTTCTCTCTCTTTCAACAGAAAACATTCTGCTCTTTTCTTGTAACGGTGAAACTGATTCGGCGGGGAGGGCATGCAATAAATCACGTTTATTTGTTGGTCTTTCCCTCTCTCATTTATTAGACGGCATATTTTCAAAAGGCCATCTCCTTAGCCGTAACTTAATCGCAGCAATCAATGACGGACATACAGTACTTTATGACAGTCTCTGGGAGCTGAGGGCCTAGGCCCCAAGGTCCTAAGTCATTGCCTGACACGCTCCACACCAGCACACAGACAGAGGCTCACACTCTCAAGGAAAGCTACAGTACACGACAAACACGACAAATATTAAGCACCACTATTACGGAAAGTTACAAAGTTACAAAAGCATTGAAAGGGATCTAAAAACTCAGTCGCTATAAGAAACATGTTCTGCTGTGTGTGAAGACATTAGCTGCTATGCTACTCTTGTGCTTTAGAAAAGAAAACTAGAACCGTCTGTAAATGGTTCTACCTAGAAACCTATCAATGGTTTGCACCTGATGTCATAAACAGTGGTGCCTGCCGTGGTGCCCGCAATACTGATGCTCAACTTGTTAGCATCGTTCCATTAAAATCAGTTGCGGAGCATTAGCATTCACACTATTTTCCTCAATAGTTTTATCTCAATTGCTGAATTAACAAACATGCCTGTAATATGTTGTGCTGTCGAGTGTAACAATTGCACCTTAATGGAAAGGGTTCAATTCCATCGTATACCAACCGACTTAGACTGCCAGCAGAGGTGGCTTGCTGCCTTACGGAGGAATGAATAGACACCCACAAAGCAGCTGTGCAGTGTACATTTCATGTCTGGTACGTCTTGTCACAGTTTGCTGCCTAGCTATGTTTTCTGTTGTAAATCATCAACTTCATTAAATTCAACTTGTTCAGCATTGATACTGTAATCAGTTAGCCACAATTGCTTTCTGATTACCTACCTAATATTAGCTAGCTACATGACAGAATCAATGCTGTTGTATCAAGTTGAATTTAATGAAGTTGATGATGCCATCTTTACATGACAACTGACACCTGAGGAATGAAGACGAGGAATGACGACAAAAGCTTCACACTGACTACAGCCAAAATGAGGGCCATCCATTTGCGTTTACCTACTATCTATTTGCATTTTAATGAAATAACCTGCTAATCTATCTCTATTTTAAGAGTGGAAATTGGAGTTGATCTTCTGATTTCACTGTTAGCCTGCTAGCTACAGCAGTGTTGCAACTATTAAACTTACTCTGAACTATTTACTATAAGAATAACAGGAAGCAGATTCTTCTGAATCTTTTCACAAGGAAAAGTTATAATCCACTGAGCCCAGACTACGTGCCATCTGTCTTTGCCCACCTTACATCCCATTGGAAAGACACCTGTCACTACATCCTAAATCAATTTGAAGCTAGACATGTGATAAAGAGGAAAACGAAAAGGGGTAAAGGCCCCTATAGAGGCAGATGTCACAGGAGATCCACCTGGAGGTGGGTATCACAACAAAAACGCATCAGAAATGGTGAATAACCCACCACGGGTTAATGAGAAGGGTGTGCTTGAAAGAATGCACATAACTCTGCAATGTTGGGTTGTATTGGAGAGAGTCCCAGTCTTAAATCATTTTCCACACGCAGTATGTGCCTGGATGTGCAGTATGTGCAGTATGTGAAATTGTTAGGTTATATTACTTGTTAGATATTACTGCATGGTCGGAACTAGAAACACAAGCATTTCGCTACACTTGCATTGACAACTGCTAACCATGTGTATGTGACAAATACATTTGATTTGATTTGGATTTGATTTAGTGTTCATGCTAGTGAGGGCCGAGAATCCACGCTCACATAGGTACTTGGTTGCAAAGGGCTTAATGTGTCTTAATGCAGACCGAGAAGAGCTCCAACTTCTTAATCATAGCCTCAATTTTGTCCCGCACATTGAATATAGATGCGGAGAGTCCCTGTAATCCTAGATTCAGATCATTCAGACGAGAAAAAACATCACCCAGATAGGCCAGTCGTGTGAGAAACTCGTCATCATGCAAGCGGTCAGACAACTGAAAATTATGGTCAGTAAAGAAAACTTTAAGTTTAAAAAACGTGTCAATAACTTGCCCCTTGATAACCAGCGCACTTCTGTATGTTGTATAAGCATTACATGGTTTCTGCCCATATCATTGCATAATGCAGAAAATACACAGGAGTTCAGGGGCCTTGCTTTAACAAAATTAACCATTTTCACTGCAGTGACTGTAGTGCTGCCAAGGCATTCCCTTGGCAGCAAAAGCCTCTCAGTGGATGCTGCAGTGTACCCAAGTGGCATCGGGAGCAACTGCTTGCACACGAGTTACCACTCCCCTATGTCTCCCTGTCGTGGCTTTTGCACCATCAGTACAGATACCAACACATCTTGATCACCAAAGTCCATTTGGTGTCACAAAGCTGTCCAGTACTTAACAAATATCCTCTCCTGTTTTCCCATGGTTTGCAGAAGAGAATGTCTTCCTTAATTGACCCCTTATAAACATAACGGACATATACTAGGAGCTGAGCCCGCCACGTCTGTTGATTCATCCAGGTGTAACGCATAGAATTCACTGGCTTGTATGCGAAGCAGTAATTGTTTCAAAACATCTCCTGCCATGTAACGGATGCGTCATGAAACAGTGTTGTTTGATGAAGCGTTTGTCTGTATAGTTTTTGGGGCCTTTTCCCCCAGCATTTTCCTAGCCATATCTGCAACTTCAGGAAGAATTCCTCCACAATACTATGGGGCTTGCCTGTCCTAGCCACTCGGTAGCTCACCATATAAGACACTTCTAGCCCCTTCTTATTAATGGTATCTGATACTTTTATACACGTCATACTACTCGAAAGTCGTCTTAGTTCTCGCTCAAAAAACTCCCGTGGCTTATTTTTCCAATTGCCATGTTTCCCGCGAGAGAGTAACGGTTAATGTGATTGGATGTTAATTATTTGACGAGGCTATCTGTATTTGACATTGTGTTGTTATTTCGCTGAACACTAGATGGTTTCATTTGATTTTTGGCAGTGAAACGAGGCTGAACAGGCGAGGGGAAAACATCACCCAAATGTGTAGCCCTGTTGGATAATCAAAATTGACTGTTTAAAAATGTGTCGTACCCCGACGGCATTGCACGCTCCACTGGGGGTACGTGTACCTCAGTTTGGGAATAGTTGGTCTAGGGAAGGTGGAGGTGGAGTTGGTATGGTCCTTAACTAGCCTCCGAAAGCACTTTATGATTAGTCATTTAGTTCAGTTACCTTGCTTTGCTTCTGGGCCAGCAGTCTTGCGAGGGTTAACACTCTTAAATGTATTACTCACGCCAGCCATGGAGATCGGGAGCATGCGGTTCTCGTAAGCAGAGGGGGTCCAAATCGGTGGCTTGGTGTCATTTTCCTCAAAAACAGATTCTGTGTGGAGGAATTATTTACAGTAATACGCTTTTTTGTTGTTGTAACAAAATGACACAAAAAAAACATGTATGCCTTGTTCACATTTTAGGCAATGGTCTTATCCAGCGTGACTAGGATTAAATGCTTTGCTCAAGGGAACATTGGCAGATGTTGTCACCTAGTGGGCTTGAACCAGCAACCTTTCAGTTACTGGCCCAATGCTCTTAACCACTAGCCTACCTGCCACCCTCGTCTTGTGCTAACGGAATTCATTCTGTAGGCCAACTCATTTCCAATAGGCCATAGTAAAGCTGAAAATGTTAGAAATATGGCTGATTAACCTTTTCCTTGTGAAAATCGTCCCATTATTTTGAGTTAATCGAGTAGAAAGAGAATGTTTTAGTCAAATGCCAACTCTGGAAAGGCAGCATGGATCTTTTCGTCAAGAAACACCACATCAAACATGAAAAGGCATCTGGAGGGTGTGCACAAAGGCACAAAGCTGGTTGCCAAATGCGTGAAAGAGGAGAAATCTATACACATTATGATAATAAACAGATATGCATCAGTAACTAAAAATGGCAATAATTAACATACATGGAGTGTACAAAACATTAGGAACACCTGTGAAAGCTATGATCCCTTATTGATGTCATTTGTTAAATCCACTTCAGTCAGTGTAGATGAAGTGGAGGAACAGGTTAAAGAATTGTTAAGCCTTGAGCCAATTGAGACGGGGTTTTTCATGCTCATCAGTTTCCTGTGTGTATCAAGAATGGTCCACCACCCAACTTTCGACCCCTTGTAGAGTCCATGATCCGATGAATTGAGGCGTTTCTGAGGGCAAAAGGAGGGTGTGCAACTTGGTATTAGGAAGGTGTTTCTAATAGTTGGTATTGTCAGTGTATGTGTACCATTCAGAAGGTGAATGGGCAAGACAAAATATTGAAGTGCCTTTGAATGGGCTATGGTAGTGGGTGTCAGGCGCACCAGTTTGAGTGTGTCAAAAACGGCACCGTTGCAGGGTTTTATACTTTGAACAGTTTTCCATATCAAGAATGGTCCACCACCCAAAGGACATCCAGCCAACTTGACACAACTGTGGGAAGCATTGAAGTCAACATGGGCCAGCATCCCTGTGGAAGGCTTTTGACACCTTGCACAGTCCATTCCCCGACAAATTGAGGCTGTTCTGAGGGCAAACTCAATATTGTGAAGGTCTTCCTAACATCTTGTACACTCAGTGTATATCGCTAAGAATGTGAGAGTAGGGCGACTCAACTAGCATGTATCGAACCCAGGCCACCACACCGAGGCCACCAGCATCTTAAACAGACTCCATAAAGATGATTTAGCAATACGCAAGAGACTATGTTTAAATTACAAGAATTGGAAGGTCAAGAAAGTCTTAGAATGGAATTCTAAATGCATGTGTATTTACTATTATAAAATGTATGTATTCACATACAACACATTAATCTTAAATTACAAAGCATTAACACGCATTACAAGGCATTATTTTATGCATGATCGGAGACGGAAAGAGGGAGAAAATAATCCGTGGCTTGTGCCATGGCCCAAAGCTTTTGGTGGAGAGAGAGAAAGTGAAAGAGAAGAGAGAGTGACCACATCAGGCCAGGAACAAATAGAGAGTGAGAGACAATCAACCCTTTTGTATCCATTTTGCCATGTTTAGATTCTAGATCTGAGCTGTTGACCAATAGCATTGCTGTTAACTTCCAATCAGACATCAGACCTACAGGTTATCACAACAGGGATAGCACAGAGAAGGCTGAATTCCTGAGAAGACAACAAAACCTCTCGCAAAGAGTGTTGATAAAAGTCTCGTGCAACATTAGACAACTATACAGAAAGCCCTTACATCGCTGAAGTAAGTAAATATAATCAATGATTAGAGAATAGTCAGATTAACTAATGCCTGCCCTGGACATGGTCGCATAGCAGAAAGATCAGAGCACCGTGAACTAAGAAGTTGTGAGTTCAAATCCCAGGGGGAGACATGTTGAATAATATTTACAGAATAAATGAACATGCACAATGTAGTTAAGGTGTGTCGAATACGTACAGTAAATTGAAATCACTGTGTGTGTGAGTATTTCTGATCTTGCCAACAGACAAAGGTTCACCAGTCAGGGCCTTAATTGGCTTGGCAACAGTAACAAGACTTGATGTGTAAGTAGTTTTTTTACACGTAAATTTTCTTGCAATGTTCCAATGAAACATGTCTTGAACATTTTATGTTCTAAGAACATGACAACCATGTTCTGGACACGTAAATGTTTCTGCCATGTTCCCATGAAACATGTCTAGAACATTAATATCTTATATTCTGAGAGCATGGTAACCACGTTCTGGTAAAATTCTATTTGACATTAAGGGAATGGTCTCTTGGAAACATTTTCTGCACATCACAGGAACATTCCTATGAAAACGTTAGTTAATGACCTAATGAGAATCTTAAGGGAACATTCTCTAAAGTTGTGGGAATGTTTGTCGTTAGCCGTAAAGAATCTTCATCTCATGAAGACGATACAGATGCCCACTGAGTTCAAACATCGGTTGATATATGCCTACTGCATTTAGAAATAGCTTTTATGATATCCAAAACATTGCCTCAGTGGTTTTCCTCTCTCGGAAGTGTGTGGCTTTTCGAGGAAATCAAAATGGCCGCTCCCTCCAGGAGACATATGGTCAGGGAGGAAAACTTTGGGAAACTTCTAGTTCCTTCTAGAATTCTCCTGGGCTGAATCTCCGACCGCATTTTCAAAGAGAGAAAGAGAGACAGAGAAACAACAAAATGAAAAAGATGTTTGGTTCTGATTATGCCACACTCCCTGTCCCAATCTTGCCATTCATGGGATGGGATAAAGAGGTGAGCATGCATAGAAATTAAACATTGGCGTCAGTCGTCACAGCGCTGGAAATAGCATCTGAAAGATGGCCAGACCATTCCAGTATCCGCTGGTGTGGTCCGTTTAGGCTTTAGCCGGTGGTCTAACTTGTGGGAAGAACACAATGGCTTTTGGAACACTGAACTCATGCCATGTTTCCTCCAATGATGGATAAACAATATTTGTATGTATATGGTTCTCTCTGTTAAGGTACACAATGGCTCTCTTGGGCCTCACAGTGGCTGATAGAGAATGTTGTTGTGAAAACCCTAGTTGTGTAGGGCTCTGAGCCTATTCTAACCAAATCATTCTGAATCTGATCAGTGCTCAATTATCCCAATTGGAGAGCAGAAAAATGGTGGATGAAAGCGGGCCAAAGCCAGAGACCACAACCTCAATGACAAGGGAGGATATCACATTTCTGGGTCTCGAGTCAACATGGTAATGAGAAATTGGAGGAAGAAGAATAATCCTAAACAATAAAATGAAAGAGGAATCTTCCTTCAACCATTAACAACCTCAGTTCATAGTAAAATGCAGTAAAATGTTGCATTTCAGCTGATAATACAAAGGCTATTTTCCATCCAGGCTCATTAGTATTCTTCAGTGTCGACTGTTCCATTTAGCTTGGCTTTGCGGGTATTGTGCAAGGCTTCAGGAGACACCTGAAACCCCACCTCTTTAAGGAATACCTAGGATAGGATAAGTATTCCCTCTCACCCCCCCCCCTTTAAGATTTAGATGCACTATTGTAAAGTGACTGTTCCACTGGATGTCATAAGGTGAATGCACCAATTTGTAAGTCGCTCTGGATAAGAGCGTCTGCTAAATGACTTAAATGTAAATGTAAATGTTTGGGCTGAGCACGGACTGTGACCTACAGACTTAACCACCCTAGCAACTCCAGAGCCAAAGTAGGCATACATTTAGAAGTGTTTGCCAACTTCAACGGCACCTCTCACAAGTGGTGGCTTTGCCACTTCAAAACTTGTTTCCATAACACCAACTCCCTCAGACACAGAGCACATCACAAATACGTTTACAATGTTAGGTCTTGTGAAATGTTCCAAAAGCGACGCCTCTTCATATCACACTCTGTAAAGATGACTGAATAGATCAATGGACACTACTGTGTGGTCCTGTAGTTTACGCTGCTGGAGTGGAGCTCGACCTGCAACTGTAACCAAGGAGATATCACTACCAGCTGACTGGAGTTGTTTACAGTAGTTGCCCCAGGCCTCTCCATGCCTCTAAGTGGATACTGTCATCCTTGAAGTGAGACATGGCACTCCCTATGGTTGTTTGTTCTGTTTTGGTTTGATCAAACTCATCAGATTGGGTCGGCTGGATGATCAGCATAACTTCATGACTCTGTGACTGATCCTATGACTGGAATGAGGTTGACAGTGTGATAAGGGAGTATAAGCTAATTTGAAACATTGTTTCAACAGAATGCGATATTCTGACGGTCGGTCTCATTATTGCAACAATCGATCAATATTAAATAAAGACGATTGTTTGAAGAAATTACCAATCTCTCTCATTACTGAATTTCCATGATGAATTTCCACGACATAACCCAATGTATTCACTTTGGTGATCTATTCTTTTAATCCTGGAGGTCGTCCGACCCTGAGCCACGAGAGCCAAAGCAACCCATCTGGCTTTGATGCCGTAACCACATTTGGTTTCTTAACTAAAGATAATCATATAATTATTTCCCACAGGCCTAGCGCTCAGAATACAGCCTGTACTAAAAACCTAATAACCTAGCCATTCGTATCAGATTTTGTGTTGTTAACATCCCCCGCCCCCTATCTGTCCATCAAAGTGGTCCGGTCCAATTATCACCTTGTTTGGCAGTTGGTGCTGTGCAGGCCATAGAGCCTTGGCGTTCAGGGTTTGATGAGGGCATTCAAAATGTTCAGTTCAGAGTCTTAGCTACAGTGTGTACCGGTGCGGATGTACCAAACAGCCGCTGTTTCTCTACACATGGCCAGAGAGAGGGGGAGGGAGGGAGGGAGGGAGGGAGGGAGGGAGGGAGGGAGGGAGAGGGAGGGAGAGGGAGGGAGGGTCGAAGGGCAATCAGACTCATAAGAAGGGATTTATTCTTCCACTCCCCTATCCAGATGAAAACAGTTCATGCCTCCTGCACTTCTGAAATGAAACAACCCAATGAGGAGTGAATAAGGTTCACGGTACTATTTGCATGCAACCGAAAAAGAGACCAATGTTTATCTCTCTCTCTTGTCCCCATAGCTATGCCATTGCCGTGAAGCGAAACTGAACTGTAAGACACAATAACCACTGCTGAGCTGCTGTTTCGGAAAGGAAAATACTTTCTTTTCATTTTCGCTTGATGTTTTTTGAATGTGAAAGAAAACGGTGGTCTCATTTTATATCATTTCCGAATACTGCTGGGGGAAAATAGTTGGTTTGAATAGACCCACTGTTCTGCTCTACTTGGCTCTGTTCTGTGCACAGTCTCACTCCCACTAGGAGTCTGTGATGCTGGATCCAGAGCTCTACTCATGTGGCTATTGGGCACAGTCCAAATTTAAGTTAAGCAGCGTTACCCCCATTCCTCACCTCTGCACCATGGTGCAGACACATGTACTGTAAATGCACTCTCCGTGACACACGGGGGACCATCCAGGGGCCAGATCGAAAGGGCAAGTTTTCTGTCAATAGACAGAGGGCTCAAAGGCT
The DNA here is from genome assembly GCF_021184085.1 of Oncorhynchus gorbuscha. Classification (NCBI taxonomy): domain Eukaryota; kingdom Metazoa; phylum Chordata; class Actinopteri; order Salmoniformes; family Salmonidae; genus Oncorhynchus; species Oncorhynchus gorbuscha. The sequence goes on from NC_060187.1 coordinate 58,962,183, forward strand.
CTTGGTCTTCACAAAGTAGCTGTGTCAACATGTGACACCATTGTAAAGAGTGCCAGGCACTCTTAAAATCTTTCCTCTCATAAATGGCTTTATAAGATCTGAACGATGAAATAGTATACTCTACATCTGGTTCAATCTAAGGCCAGATATACAGTGCCTTACCTCTTTTAATTTGGCTCTATCACGTACACATACACAGGCGTGCGCGCGCACACACACACACACACACACACACACACACACACACACAGTTTTCATTTTCAATTGCCTCAAAGCAACACCAAATCACAGGCAACACCATGTAAACTTCCATTCCCATTAACTCTGATTCATAGATCCCATAGCTACATCCCATGCCATTGAGTCATGGCCATTGTATGTTATATTAATTCAACCACACAGCCAAGCCTTGGTTCTTTATAGACTAAATATACCACACACAATCATGCACTGAACCACACCCAGTATACTTTATCAGCAATATCCCACACATGCAACTACCCACTAACAACATCTGCACTCCACAACTGAGTCATATTACTGACAACGAAGATGTTGAAGAACACAACACTACATGAATCTGGTCTTCCTCCAGGTTGCATAATGTTAGACTGTTGTTACCCCAGTCCCTTGATCCTACTAAAAGACAAGATGTTGCGCAAGTTGGACATCTCTCTGAATTCACAATCATCTTTATTCAGGCTGATAATTCTTTACTCTAGTGATATGGAGAGTTTTACTACCATCATGTGCAAAGAGATTTGGCATTGCATGGGTATGTTATATTACAAATGTAGGATATTAATTTGATCCCCCTTTGCAGGAGAACTTGCGATGCAGGAAATGTGAAGCTTGTATTGTATTTGACATTTAAAAAGGCTTCTTGTCACGCCCTGACCATAGAGAGCTGTTTATTCTCTATGGTGGTTGGGGAGTGACAATGACTAGGGTGGGTTATCTAGGTGTTTAATCATCTATGTTGGCCTGGTATGTTTCCCATTCAGAGGCAGCTGTTTATTGTTGTCTCTGATTGGGGATCATATTTAGGCAGCCATTTGTCCATGAATTATAATCCACATAATAATTCACATTTCCAGTTGCTGCAGGATTATTTTCCTGCTGTTGCTAACTGGCTCAAATTAAGATCCTACATCTGTATCATGTGACTGCCCTGTAGATACAGTAGGTGGACTTGTAGATCGCAGGCCAGTTCTCATCCATTCTCTCCGGTCTGACTTCGTGAGTCCCAATGCCTGTGGAGATTGCCTCTTCCTATAGAATACTGATTTGGTGCCTCTTTCACACCAGATGAAGAACACATGTCTAGAAATCCGGTCGTTCTCTCTTCCCAGTTCTTTTCTCCCTATATTTTTATGGAAAAGACAAACAGATGACAGAACAGAACAATTATATTTTGTGCAGAGGAGGGAGCATTCTCCCATGGTCATTTTAATAGGCTCCTAGACAGAACGAGGCCCATGAACTTGAACTTAAGCAGGTTTATTGATTTTTGTACAAGATTCCTTGTGAGTGGCAATGGTCTGAAATAGCCTGCTCTTAGCATTGCCCTGCTTAGCCTCGTCCTCTAGAATGACAAATGGCCTTCAGACCTACAGTACGGTGGTCCTTGTTGACCTTTTTACGTGCAGTAAAGTCTGCACTTTGCTGCACGTGAAAAGGTCAACAAGGACCACCGTAGTGGAAGTCTGAAGGCCATTTGTCATTACCGCACGTAAAATTACCAAAGGATATTCTCACCAGTATACATTACAAGTTGTCTATTACAGAGCACTTTTTTCTCCTTCTATAATTTATTCAACCTTTATTTAACCAGGCAATTCGGTTAAGAACTCCTTTTTTTAAGTTGAAGGGATACTTCGCAATTCATGCATTAGCACAATGACTGGAAGTATATAGGTATCTGCTAGCATGCTAGTAGATACCCATAGACATCCCGTCTTTATGCTAATGCTAGGATCGCGAAATTACCTCTAACTTCATACTGGACACAGAGACATAAAACTCCAGGGAAGTAGATACAAGGACTCGTTGACAAAATCCTGAAGTATCCCTTTCAGGCAATCAAAATGCGAAGATGATGTTTGGGTGGTAGATCAACAGGTGAGACGTTTCCAAGAAGGCAGAGGGATGGGGAGAGTGGAATGCTGTGACACAGAAAGGTAGACAGTTTGTGTGCAATGTCTTTCCATAATTGTAGGTTAGGTGGACAGTGCCAGGTAGCATGAAATAACAAATTCTTATTTACAATGACAGTATGGCTAAACTGTTCAAGTCTCCTGCAACACAGTCGAGACAACATCACTCTCATAACCTATAATCAAACCCCCTCTGTTTTCTCCCGATTGATCTCTTTTGTTATTCAGTTGGTGTTTGCTACATAAGGGGAATCAGATCCACTTGGGAACACGTGCTGGTCATCTGTATGTCCGATATCAACTGTCCCGCTTCTCGCGAACACTCTGTCCTATCCACTTGCAACGCTACTTTATTTTATTTACAGATGATCTTCCTAACAGCAAGGCCAATAGGCCATGCCAAAGGCCACGTGTGAATGTGTGTGTTCTATGTGTGTATCAGTGGAGGTTGGTGGGCAGAGCTATAGGAGGATGGGCTCGTTGAAATGGCTGAAGTGGAATCAATGGAATGGAGTCAAACATGTGGTTTCCATATGATTGATATCGTTCCATTTATTCCATTCCAGCTAATACAATGAGTCTGTTGTCCTATAGCTCCTCCAACCAGCCACCACTGGTGTGTATATGTGTGCATGACGGTTCATACATGAATGCATGACGCAGTGTGCGCGAGTGCACAAATGTGTATGAATCTGTCTATTTGTATCCCATCATTCCGCACTCTGGATTGGCTTGGCAGCACCAGAGGCTCCTCGACGATTCAATTGAAGTAAACCAAGTCCAGACAGCCAGGCAGCTAGAGGGTCCACAACATCCAATGCCAACCAAACTGCTTTATTATCGCAAACCATCAGCAGTTATTTATTAGCTTGGCAAATTCAACTGTCGAACAACTCCACTTTAAATCACAGAAGTCTGGAGCCTATTTATGATGCAAATGTTCTGCTCACAATGTCTAGGCAGTGTACAACATCCATACTAGGGTCCCTGTATTGCTTCCAATGTGAGTGTACAAAAGAAGTCCGTTGTAACATTTTGAATCTGTAAGTACATCTGTAATAATACTGAGCCAGACACAAAATTAGAAAATAAAATGGAGGGTGGTGCTGACAGAAGTAGGGAGATAGTTGAAGAAACCTTGTTGCCGGAGAGGGGTCAGAATGGGCCCAAAGTTTGGGGCGTTGCTGACTGCTGATGGCATTTCTATGAAAACACGAGCTTCATCCAATGCATACTTACTTGTGTATCCTAAAGAAGAAGGCCTGCATTTCTTAGCCCTGGGGGAGAAACTTGACTTGTGGCCCCAGGACTCGCCACCTCTGTTGGTGTACAGCCTGCCCTGGAACTGTTTATTTTTAATGAAGTGGGACCCGCCAAGGGGTTCTGTCTAGATATGGATGGGATCCATTGACAAGCTTTACTAGGTTGCCATGAGGTTCTTTGAGGCACTTTGTTGGTTCAATTCTCTACCCTTGCATTTGGATACCACCTCATAGATTTAAAAGCATTGGAAGGTGTGAGCATGGGGTAGAGGGAGTTTACACCATATTCCCTACAACAATGGCATACTTTTAAATCTATGAGATGGAATGAACAAGTGCACACTTAGGGGAGAAGGGTACTATATCAAACCGCAAACAGTGTTTAGACGTTTAGTGCGAAATGTTTACCTGATGAGGACTCTCAGCAGCTGGACTCTAATGAGAGATAGTTGGGAGAACTGGGGGGAACCAGACTCAGACACCATCAACCATACTCAGACACCATGTATGTATGTATGTATGTATGTATGTATGTATGTATGTATGTATGTATGTATGTATGTATGTATGTATGTATGTATGTATGTATGTATGTATGTATGTATGTATGTATGTATGTATGTATGTATGTATGTATGTATGTATGTACTGGTGTCGTGTGTTCTAAATTGAGCAGCTGCTGAAAAATGAGCTCCTGTATTTATTGGGATTTAAATGTTTTTTTAGAGTGAAGTACATCGAAAAAATCAAGAGAAAACTGCAAGATTCAATAGAAGACAAAACAAGGAACAAACTAAACAAGACAGGCTTTTGAAAAATTAACTATTTTTTTTTCATAAAATTGTACAGTTATCTTAGCTAGGTGAATTGCTAGCAGAATTGTTTACTTGTTGCTAAGCAGTTGCTAGGGACTCTCCTGGAAGAAGCTAGCTAGCTTACAAAGAATAACAACAAAAAATATCTAGTTAACAGAAGAAAGGAAGACAAAATAAGGACAAAAGAAGGACAGAAGAAAAAGGAAAAGAAAGAGGACAACAAAGTGAAACAGTCAGCACTTCTATTGCAACTTCGTATTTCGTCGTCCTAACGTAGTCTACACTGCTATCTGCCCAGCAGCTAGCCAGCTAGCAAACGTCCACCGTCTACCGAATAGCAGCACTGTAGAAACTATTACACTCAACTGAACGACTTGATTAGTGTAGTGTTAGCTAGCGACATAGTTGTCTTTGCTGTCTTCGTATCCAAGATAATTGTGTAGTTTAGAGCGTGTAGTCTTAGAGTGATTATCTTAATTTACCGAGGTTAGCTAGCCAGCTATTTGTCGTCCTTAACGTAGGAGACACTGCTAGCTAGCCAACAGCTAGCCAACGTCTACTGAATAGAACTTCCGCACTCAACAACCCGGTCGCATTCCGCTTCGCTCCACAGGTAGTATCACATTTTTCATTTCATTTCATTACAGCACAACGGTTTGATTTGTTTGATCGTAGCTAGCTACATAGCTAGCTACATAGCCGTCTGTGTATCAAAGATAATTGTGTAGTCTAGAGCGATTTTCTAGGTTAGCTAGCCAGCTATTGTCGTTCTTTTAACGCAACGTAACGTAATCAACACTGCTAGCTAGCCAGCTAGCCCCCGAATAGCAGCACTGTAGAAACTACTACACTCAACGGAACGACTTGATTAGTGTAGTGTCAACAACGCAGCCACTGTCAGCTAGCCTACAAAGTCAACAACGCAGCCACTGCCAGCTAGCCTACTTCAGCAGTACTGTATCATTTTTAATAATTTTAGTCAATAAGATTCTTGCTACGTAAGCTTAACTTTCTGAACATTCGAGACGTGTAGTCCACTTGTCATTCCAATCTCCTTGCATTAGCGTAGCCTCTTCTGTAGCCTGTCAACTATGTGTCTGTCTATCCCTGTTCTCTCCTCTCTGCACAGACCATACAAACGCTCCACACCGCGTGGCCGCTGCCACCCTAATCTGGTGGTCCCAGCGCGCACGACCCACGTGGAGTTCCAGGTCTCCGGTAGCCTCTGGAACTGCCGATCTGCAGCCAACAAGGCAGAGTTCATCTCAGCCTATGCCTCCCTCCAGTCCCTCGACTTCTTGGCACTGACAGAAACATGGATCACCACAGATAACACTACTACTCCTACTGCTCTCTCTTCGTCCGCCCACGTGTTCTCGCACACCCCGAGAGCTTCTGGTCAGCGGGGTGGTGGCATAGGGATCCTTATCTCTCCCATGTGGTCATTCTCTCTTTCTCCCCTTACCCATCTGTCTATCGCCTCCTTTGAATTTCATGCTGTCACAGTTACCAGCCCTTTCAAGCTTAACATCCTTATCATTTATCGCCCTCCAGGTCCCCTCGGAGAGTTCATCAATGAGCTTGATGCCTTGATAAGCTCCTTTCCTGAGGACGGCTCACCTCTCACAGTTCTGGGCGACTTTAACCTCCCCACGTCTACCTTTGACTCATTCCTCTCTGCCTCCTTCTTTCCACTCCTCTCCTCTTTTGACCTCACCCTCTCACCTTCCCCCCTACTCACAAGGCAGGCAATACGCTCGACCTCATCTTTACTAGATGCTGTTCTTCCACTAACCTCATTGCAACTCCCCTCCAAGTCTCCGACCACTACCTTGTATCCTTTTCCCTCTCGCTCTCATCCAACACTTCCCACACTGCCCCTACTCGAATGGTATCGCGCCGTCCCAACCTTCGCTCTCTCTCCCCCGCTACTCTCTCCTCTTCCATCCTATCATCTCTTCCCTCTGCTCAAACCTTCTCCAACCTATCTCCTGATTCTGCCTCCTCAACCCTCCTCTCCTCCCTTTCTGCATCCTTTGACTCTCTATGTCCCCTATCTTCCAGGCCGGCTCGGTCCTCCCCTCCCGCTCCGTGGCTTGACGACTCAATGCGAGCTCACAGAACAGGGCTCCGGAAGGCCGAGCGGAAATGGAGGAAAACTCACCTCCCTGCGGACCTGGCATCCTTTCACTCCCTCCTCTCTACATTTTCCTCCTCTGTCTCTGCTGCTAAAGCCACTTTCTACCACTCTAAATTCCAAGCATCTGCCTCTAACCCTAGGAAGCTCTTTGCCACATTCTCCTCCCTCCTGAATCCTCCTCCCCCTCCCCCCTCCTCCCTCTCTGCAGATGACTTCGTCAACCATTTTGAAAAGAAGATCGACGACATCCGATCCTCGTTTGCTAAGTCAAACAACACCGCTGGTTCTGCTCACACTGCCCTACCCTGTGCTCTGACCTCTTTCTCCCCTCTCTCTCCAGATGAAATCTCGCGTCTTGTGACGGCCGGCCGCCCAACAACCTGCCCGCTCGACCCTATCCCCTCCTCTCTTCTCCAGACCATTTCCGGAGACCTTCTCCCTTACCTCACCTCGCTCATCAACTTATCCCTGACCGCTGGCTACGTCCCTTCCGTCTTCAAGAGAGCGAGAGTTGCACCCCTTCTGAAAAAACCTACACTCGATCCCTCCGATGTCAACAACTACAGACCAGTATCCCTTCTTTCTTTTCTCTCCAAAACTCTTGAACGTGCCGTCCTTGGTCAGCTCTCCCGCTATCTCTCTCAGAATGACCTTCTTGATCCAAATCAGTCAGGTTTCAAGACTAGTCATTCAACTGAGACTGCTCTTCTCTGTATCACGGAGGCGCTCCGCACCGCTAAAGCTAACTCTCTCTCCTCTGCTCTCATCCTTCTAGACCTATCGGCTGCCTTCGATACTGTGAACCATCAGATCCTCCTCTCCACCCTCTCCGAGTTGGGCATCTCCGGCGCGGCCCACGCTTGGATTGCGTCCTACCTGACAGGTCGCTCCTACCAGGTGGCGTGGCGAGAATCTGTCTCCTCACCACGCGCTCTCACCACTGGTGTCCCCCAGGGCTCTGTTCTAGGCCCTCTCCTATTCTCGCTATACACCAAGTCACTTGGCTCTGTCATAACCTCACATGGTCTCTCCTATCATTGCTATGCAGACGACACACAATTAATCTTCTCCTTTCCCCCTCTGATGACCAGGTGGCGAATCGCATCTCTGCATGTCTGGCAGACATATCAGTGTGGATGACGGATCACCACCTCAAGCTGAACTTCGGCAAGACGGAGCTGCTCTTCCTCCCGGGGAAGGACTGCCCGTTCCATGATCTCGCCATCACGGTTGACAACTCCATTGTGTCCTCCTCCCAGAGCGCTAAGAACCTTGGCGTGATCCTGGACAACAAACTGTCGTTCTCAACTAACATCAAGGCGGTGGCCCGTTCCTGTAGGTTCATGCTCTACAACATCCGCAGAGTACGACCCTGCCTCACACAGGAAGCGGCGCAGGTCCTAATCCAGGCACTTGTCATCTCCCGTCTGGATTACTGCAACTCGCTGTTGGCTGGGCTCCCTGCCTGTGCCATTAAACCCCTACAACTCATCCAGAACGCCGCAGCCCGTCTAGTGTTCAACCTTCCCAAGTTCTCTCACGTCACCCCGCTCCTCCGCTCTCTCCACTGGCTTCCAGTTGAAGCTCGCATCCGCTACAAGACCATGGTGCTTGCCTACGGAGCTGTGAGGGGAACGGCACCTCAGTACCTCCAGGCTCTGATCAGGCCCTACACCCAAATAAGGGCACTGCGTTCATCCACCTCTGGCCTGCTCGCCTCCCTACCACTGAGGAAGTACAGTTCCCGCTCAGCTCAGTCAAAACTGTTCGCTGCTCTGGCTCCCCAATGGTGGAACAAACTCCCTCACGACGCCAGGACAGCGGAGTCAATCACCACCTTCCGGAGACACCTGAAACCCCACCTCTTTAAGGAATACCTAGGATAGGATAAAGTAATCCTTCTCACCCCCCCCTTAAAATATTTAGATGCACTATTGTAAAGTGGTTGTTCCACTGGATGTCATAAGGTGAATGCACCAATTTGTAAGTCGCTCTGGATAAGAGCGTCTGCTAAATGACTTAAATGTAAATGTAAATGTAAATGTAAATGTAAATGTAAATGTAAATGTAAATGTAAATGTATGTATGTATGTATGTATGTATGTATGTATGTATGTATGTATGTATGTATGTATGTATGTATGTATGTATGTGAAAAATCCACTCTGCACTGTGTCTAGGCAATGTGTGACGTGTTCATATAATGTTAGCATTTGCAAGATGTTAAGTCCATTTGGGTTAAATGTGAGGGAACAAGGGTGCTGTATTTTTTACTTCAAAATATGAGGTTAATTCTAAATTCAAAGTCATACATTCACTATAGTATTATTAGCCTGACCTACCACAGAGACATACAGTACAGTTGTGCACAAAAGTTTTGAGAATGACACAAATATTAATTTTCACAAAGTCTGCTGCCTCAGTTTGTATGATGGCCATTTGCATATACTCCAGAATGTTATGAAGAGTGGTCAGATTAATTGAAATGAATTGCAAAGTCCCTCTTCTCCATGCAAATGAACTGAATCCTCCAAAACATTTCCACTGCATTTCAGCCCTGCCACAAAAGGACCAGCTGACAACATGTCAGTGATTATCTCGTTAACACAGGTGTGAGTGTTGACAAGGACAAGGCTGGAGATCACTCTATCATGCTGATTTGATTTCGAATAACAGACTGGAAGCTTCAAAAGGAGGGTGGTGCTTGGAATCATTGTTCTTCCTCTGTCAACCATGGTTACCTGCAAGGAAACACGTGCTGTCACCATTGCTTTGCACAAAAAGGACTTCACAGGCAAGGATATTGCTGCCAGTAAGATTGCACCTAAATCAACCATTTATCGGATCATCAAGAACTTCAAGGAGAGCAGTTCAATTGTTGTGAAGAAGGCTTCAGGGCACCAAGAAAGTCCAGCAAGTGTCAGGACCATCTCCTAAAGTTGATTCAGCTGCTGGATCGGGACACCACCAGAACAGAGCTTGCTCAGGAATGGCAGCAGGCAAGTGTGAGTGCATCTGCACGCATAGTGAGGCGAAGACTTTTGGAGGATGGCCTGGTGTCAAGAAGGGCAGCAAAGAAGCCACTTCTCTCCAGGAAAAACATCAGGGACAGACTAATATTCTGCAAAAGGTACAGGGATTGGACTGCTGTGGACCGGAGTAAAGTCATTTTCTCTGATGAATTCCCTTTCCGATTGTTTAGGGCATCTGGAAAAAAGCTTGTCTGGAAAAAACAAGGTGAGTACAACCAGCAGTCCTGTGTCATGCCAACAGTAAAGCATCATGAGACCATTCATGTGCGGGGTTGCTTCTCAGCCAAGGGAGTGGGCTCACTCACAATTTTGCCTAAGAACACAGCCATGAATAAAGAATGGTACCAACACATCCTCCGAGAGCATTTTCTCCCAACCATGCAGGAACATCCCATTGAGAACTTGTGGTCAATCCTCAAGAGGCAGGTGGACAAACAAAACCCCACAAATTCTGACAAACTCCAAGCATTGATTATGCAAGAATGGGCTGCCATCAGTCAAGATGTGGCCCAGAAGTTAATTGACAGCATGCCAGGGTGGATTACAGAGGTCTTGAAAAAGAAGGCTCAACACTGCAAATATTGACTCTTGCAATCAACTTCATGTAATTGTCAATAAAAGCCTTTGACACTTATGAAATGCTTGTAATTATACTTCAGTAATCCATAGTAACATCTGACAAAAGTGTCTCAAGACTGAAGCAGCAAACCTTGTGGAAATAAAAATGTGTGTAATTCTCCATACTTTTGGCCACGACTGTATATCTGCCAGTCATTCATTCCAGCTGTCAAAGCAAATTAAGATACAGGAGAAGATAAAATCCATAAAGTGGCCATACGTTAATAACTTCAAATCCAAAAGGTCAACTATAATCTGCAATAGAAACATGTACTGTATATTTTTCCAGTTATTTTGTGGACAAGTAGTGTTATCAAAAATGCATGTTGAATCAGAGAGGCCAATCAGAGAGGCCAATTTGTGAAGGCCAATCTGTGAAGCAGGATGCCCTATATTCAGATACAGTAGTGCAGCTCCTTGAGGTTGTGCAATACACTCTGGTTACTGATATGAAACATGATATACTATATGCTTGAGAGAGTTCTCACTGCACATTTCTGTCACACTCCTCCCATTCCCTCTTAACAACCTCTTAAAATGGTATTAACATACTGTACATTAAGAAGATTAAATAAAAATTAATCTAATTGAAAAAAAATAGACCGGTCTGCAATGTTGAAACATTTTCACGTCCAGTCATGTGCACGTGTTGCTTATGTAATAATCTATTTTCATTCAGAATCAGATTTGGACAATGTGGCAGTCAGTGACAATAAATCTTTGTCTGTACGAAGGCCATATGTAAGGATGGCCATGTCACACCAAGGCACATAATCACACCAAATACTCAGACCAGCGGACAGCCATCCCCTGTCTTTTTGGTGAGATGACTTCCTTTCCAATCACACGTCAACAAGAGAGAGCGAGAGAGAGAGATGAGGAGAGGAATGCCAGGGGGACTTTCCATTTTTAAGAGTTAGAAGCCTCGGTGTCTCACTCCCCATTTGGGAGACGGTGCAGAGCATAAATTAGGAAGGAGAGAGAGGGGGGGAGAAAGACTTTTCCATGGATCAGTGGAGAAAATGACAGGCCGGGGGAGGGGGTCATCCTGATTTCATACCGTGAGTGTCCCTCTTTTGTTTCTGTTTTTATGGAAATACATCCACATTAGACAACAACAACCAATGAAACATTTAACTGAATGGAAGAACAGACGAATACACTGATTCAGTGACTGAGTTCATCTGGAAGAGTGTGTGACTATTAAAACGTAACCTAACCGGAAACTGTGAATAAATGGTAGCATTCGTGCTAAACTGAAAACGCGAACCCCCACATTTAACCATGGCAAGGTGACTGGGAATATGGCAGAAAACAAACAGTGTAGTTATTCCCTCCACAAGGCAATCGAACAGGCAAAACGTCAGTATAGAGACAAAGTGGAGTCGCAATTCAACAGCTCAAACACGAGACTATGTATTTGAGGACACCGATGTCTTACTTCCAGACAAGCTAAACACCTTCTTTGCCCACTTTGAGGCTAACACAGTGCTACCGACGCGGCCCGCAACCAAGGACTGTGGGCTCTTCTTCTCCTTGGCCGATGTGAGTAAGACATTTAAGCTTGTTAACCCTCGCAGGGCTGCTGGCCCAGACAGCATTCATAGCCGCATCCTCAGAGCATGCACAGACCAGCTGGCTAGTGTGTTTGATCATATTCAATTTCTCTCTATCCCTGTCTGCTGTCCCCACACGCTTCAAGTTGGCCACCATTGTTCCTGTACCCAAGAAATCAAAGATAACTGAACTAAATGACAATTGCCCCATAGCACTCAATTCTGTCATCATGAAGTGATTTGAGAGACTAGTCAAGGACTCACTTCTGTCATCATGAAGTGCTTTGGAGAGACTAGTGAAGGATCATATCACCTCTACCTTACCTGTCATCCTAGACCCAATAGATCCACAAACAATGCAATCGCCATCACACTGCACACTACCCTATCCCATCTAGACAAGAGGCAAACATATGTAACAATACTGTTCATTAACTATAGCTCAGCATTCAACACCATAGTACCGTCCAAGCTCATCATTAAGCTTGTGGCCCTGGGACTGAACCCCGCCCTGTTCAACTGGGTCCTGGACTTTCTGACGGGCTGCCCCCGGGTAGTGAATTTAGGAAACAATACCTCCACTTCGCTGATCCTCAACACTGGGGCCCCACAAGGGTGCGTGCTCAGTCCCTTCCTGTACTCCCTGTTCACCCATGACAGCGTGGCCAAGCACACCTCCAACTCAATCACCAAGTTTGCAGATAAAACAACAGAAGTAGGATTGATTACCAACAAAGACGAGACAGCCTACAGGCAGGAGGTGAGGGCTCTGGGAGTGTGGTGCCAGGATCATAACCTCTCACTCAACATAAAAAACAAAGGAGATGATTGTGGACTTCAGGAAACAGTAGAGGGTGCACCCCCATATCCACATCAATGGGACCACAATGGAGAAGGTGGAAAGCTTCAAGTTCCTTGGCGTATACATCACTGACAAACTGAAATGGTCCACTCACACAGACAGTGTGATAAGAAGGCACAAATAGAAATCTAAACTGGAAGGTCTTCAGAGATAGATGGCAGGGGTTGAGGGTAGAGGAAGGATGGGACAAAAATACTCTCAAACTATGAGAACCAAGATTATCTGGTCTGATGAAACCAAGATTGCACTCTTTGGCCTGAATGCCAAGCATCACGTCTGGACGAAACCTGCCACCATCGTTACGGTGAAGCATGGTGGTGGAAGCATCATGCAGTGGGGATGTTTTTCAGGGACAGGGAAAGGTGAAGGCAGCAAAGTACAGAGAGATCCTTGATGAAAACCTGCTCCAGAGCACTCAGAACCTAAGACTGGGGTGAAGGTTCACCTTCCGAAAGGACAACGACCTTAAGCACACAGCCAAGACAACGCATGAGTGGCTTCGGGACAAGTCTCTGAATGTGCTTGAGTTGCCCAGCCAGAGCCTGGACTTGAACCCGATCGAACATCTCTGGAGAGACCTGTGCAGCGACGCCCCCATCCAACCTGACAGAGCTTGAGAGGATCTGAAGAGAAGAATGGGAGGAACTCCCCAAATTCAGGTGTTCCAAGCTTTTGGCGTCATACCCAAAAAGACCTGAGGCTGTAATCATTGCCAAAGGTGCTTCAACAAAGTATGGAGTAAATGTGATATTTGATGAGGGGAAAAAACGATTTAATAAATTTTAGAATAAGTCTGTAACTTAACAAAATGTGGGAAAAGGCCAAGGGTTCTGAATACTTTCCGAATGCACTTGTACTTCTTTTCATTTTTTAACTGGTACTGGTCTGCCTTCAGGTGAGTCTTGTAAGGCTTGTGGATGTGTTCATGAGAGACTCACCTGTCCATAGAGGTGTCATATTAGTGTTTGTGAGAGAACTGTTTTTGGGATGTCTCATGGACTGAATACCGCTGTACTGTAGCTCGGCCAGCTTCCACCACAGATATGTCTAGCTGAAACAGACTGTTTTTTCATGCCAATTAGTTTTCCACAGGGCCACAGAAATTGACTCAAGGCTGATTTTGTGAAATAGCACAGTTACAAATAGAAATCAAACTGGATGTGTATGTATGTATGTATGTATGTATGTATGTATGTATGTATGTATGTATGTATGTATGTATGTATGTATGTATGTATGTATGTATGTATGTATGTATTGTGGCAAACCTCTTCAAGGTTAGGAGCGTTTGTCACAAACTAAGTGGTAAACTGTCACCAAATCACCCAAGTATGAGTGTTCTTTCGAACAGGACAGTACCTGTGTGTTTGTTTCTCCGTCCTGGTCCACCCAGGCCGTAGGCGAGGTCAAGGATAGCAGGGTTTGGTACACGAATCGGGTTCTCGGTAGGTCCAGGTCCAAACGCCAACAGGTAAGTCCAAAACAATCCAGCTCATACACGGTAAATCCAGCCAATCTCTATAGTCTCTTTCTCTATTGTTCATAGATCCTTCCAGCACCCTCTCTCTCTCTTCCTGTTTTTTCTTGACCCTTTATCTGTGAGTCGGCTCCACCTTCTGAGGGTTCCCCTTGCTTCTGGGACTTGTAGTTTTGGCGGTCGGCCATTTTGTGATCTGTAGTTCTGACAGGGGTGGCCATTTTAGTGATCGGGCAGAGCCCGTTTATTAGTTCTGCTCTCACATATCTGCCACTTATCACTCGACCCCCTTCTTTGCCACAGTATGTATGTATGTATGAATGTATTTATGTATGTTTACCCAAAAATGTATGGGGGACTGGAAATGATGCAGACAATTACATTGATGGAAACAACAATCTATCCGCAATAATAATGCTGATACACCCCTTCAGAAATGTAATGGCTCTCGTTGGCGGTAGGAAGAGTAGACCAAAGCGCAGCGTGGAAAGTGTTCATGATTATTTTTTTCCAAAAACACTTAAACAAAATAACAAAAGCGAAAACGAAAGAGCACAGTTCTGTCAGGCTAAGACTCTAAACAGAAAACAAGATCCCACAACCTACTGGTGGGAAAATGACTGCCTAAGTATGATCCCCAATCAGAGACAACGATAGACAGCTGCCTCTGATTGGGAACCACACTCGGCCAAAAACAAAGAAACAGAAAACATAGAATTTCCCACCCGAGTCACACCCTGACCTAACCAAACAGAGAATAATAAGTATCTGTAAGGTCAGGGCGTGACAATAAATTTAAATAAAAAGAGGGTTAATTGATGCACCCATCCCGTTAGCCGGATCATTTTCGTCAACATCCGCTGAATTGCAGAGCGCCAAATTTAAAATTAAAATACTAAAATTATAAAATTTTCATGAAATCACAAGTGCAATATAGCAAAACACAGCTTAGCTTGTTGTTAACCCACCTGGCGTGTCAGATTTCAAAAAAGCTTTTAGGCGAAAGCATACCAAGCATTTATGTAAGGACTTCTCTCTCAGCAGACAAACATTACAAACAGCTAGCAGCAAAGTAGATTGGTCACGAAAGTCAGAAAAGCAATAAAATTAATTCCTTACCTTTGAAGATCTTCGGATGTTTGCACTCACGAGACTCCCAGTTACACAATAAATGTTCCTTTTGTTCCATAAATATTATTTTTAAATACAAAATACCTCCATTTGGTTGGCGCGTTATGTTCAGAAATCCACAGGCTTGAGCGGTCACGACGGGGCAGACAAAAATTACAAATAGTATCCGTAAAGTTCGTAGAAACATGTCCAAGTTTTTTATAATCAAAACTCGGGTTGTTTTTACAATATATTATCGATAATATTTCAACCGGACCTTAGCTTTTTCAATAGGAGTGAGAGAGAAAATGTCTGCTCCACTCTGTTGGCGCATGCAAAACGCTGCTGGCACCCAGCCATCCAATGATGCGATGTGATCTTTCTCACTCATTTTTCAGAATAAAAGCCTGAAACTATGTCTAAAGACTGTTCAGACCATGTGGAAGCCATAGGACAATTAATATGTTTGTTATCCCTTTAAATGGAGGGAAGGCATGTAATGGAACAGGGAGCTTTCAAAATAAGAGGCACTTCCTAGTTGGATTTTCCTCAGGTTTTCACCTGCAATATCAGTTCTGTTATACTCAAAGACAATATTTTGAGTGTTTAGAGTGTTTTCAATCCTAATCTGACAATTATATGCATATTCTATCTTCTGGGCCTGAGAAATAGGCAGATTAATGTGGGTACGTTTTTCATCCAGACATCAAAATACTGCCCCCTACACTCAACAGGTTTTAAGGGAGTGGGACATTTTGGAAGCAATTGAGAACATCTGTGTTGTTGATCTTAGCACGTGTTGATGGTTTAAAGATGCACTATGCAGAAATCGCTCCTCCATTTCCTGGTTGCTGGAATTGTAATAGTTTGCTTATTTGCAAGTATAGTGCAGAGAATCATTGCACCATCTAAATATATTTTCCATAACCAAAAATATTGTTTTTTCAGCTACTTGAAGCTGGTGTTCAAAAGTAAAAATCCAAATTTAAGCACAGGAAGCATAAAAATAGTGCACATAGAACAGATCTACCGCTTCTTAGAATTGCTTTCGATGAGAATGACATATCTATAACTCACATTTCTCTGTGGATTTGGTCACATATTAAGTTACATAATGCACCCCCCAAACAATGGAGTCTATTAATGAAGCCCAGCGTCAATCTAAGTGGCATAATAAAGAAATCAAAATATGTCAGAATAAACTAGAGATATCTGCATCGAACGCATTTGTGGTAAAAGGTGGCCGAGCTACAGTGGTGTTTGTCAGACCCTGAGACATCCCAAAAATCAGTCTTCTCATAAAAATGTCTGTAGCGTCCAAACAGTTTGGCCTACAAACTAATATCATCAATCTATGGAAATATGAGACTCTCATGAACCTGATGGTTTTGCAGTACAATTGTTTTGGGTAGGCACAGAACCCTCTATACTTCCATTCATTCTTCTAACTGGTACCGGTCACCTTCAGATGAGTCCCGTGACACTTGTCGCAGAGCAAAACAGAGGCCACCGTCTTGTTCGTGAGAATCTCATCTTTCCATAGAGACAGACACTTCAAAACCTTATTCCTTATGATTCATTTTTTTTTACTGTCTTTTTTTGCCGTTTATGAATGTGTTATTCAATTAGTTTCTATGAGCTATAGTAGTAAAGTCCCCCCCAACGGCTTGGACTTTTAGAGGTTAATGAGAGATCACCTCAAGATAGAACTGGGGCTAACACAGGCTCAACATAGGCCCTTCATGTTTTTGGTTCTTGATTTGAAAAGGGCCTTCTAAAGGCTGTAACTTTGGCAAACATGGAGTCCAACTAATATAGACTGACATTTAAATGGGTATGATTCGTGAAACAATAGGTTTCAGGCTACTAACAGCCCATCTATTTGCAAAAATATCTAAAAACATGTTTTCACCATGTCATTATGGGGTATTGTGTTTAAATTGTTGAGCATTTTTCATTGATTTAATCCATTTTGAATTAAGTTTGTAATGCAACAAAATGTGGAATAAATCAAGGGGTATGAATACTTTTTGAACCCCCACGCATCAGACTTTGCCATATAATCCACCCACCCACCCGCCCACCCATCCACCCCATCCCTGTCCCATCACTATCCAACGGTCCCTGTCCAGGATTGTTTAATTATTACATTGAACAAAACCCTGCTAGTGCCAGGGGTGAAAAGGTGACGTTGACACAGTGTGTGTGTTTAGGTTCTTCTCGTCACTGACAGGAATAGGTATCTCAGTTTGGACCCAAAGATAGGGTCTACCCAGGGTTACAAGTTTTCCAGGTGGATGTTTCTCGATAGGTCTTGTACTATGCATCTGTAGGCCTCACAAATGTATGTATCCACTTGTGTGTGTGCATGTGTGTGTGTGTGTGTGTGTGTGTATTCCACATCTGTTGCGATGGGGCAATTATGTTAGGGACAATTCAGGACGATTCACAATAATTGTTTTTTTCCAAAATAATAGTAATAAATGTATGTTTCGTAATGCCAATCCTGGTTATAGGTAACAATCCTTCGTACGAACTGCCTACATTTTTACACATATTATCCATTAATTGTGGAAATGCATTAAGATATGCAGTTTTTATTATATACTGAACAAAAATATATAAGCAAACATGTAAAGTGTTGGTCCCATGTTTCATGAGCTGAAATAAAAGATCCCAGAAATGTTACACAAGCAAAGAAACTTACATCTCTCAAATTTTGTGCACAAAATTGTTTACATCCCTGTGAGTGAACATTTTTCCTATGCCTAGATAATCCATCCACTTGACAGGTGCGGCGTATCAAGAATTTGATTAAACAGCATGATCATTACCCAGGCGCACCTTGTGCAGCAGACAATAAAAGGCCACTCTAAAATGTGCAGTTTTGTCACGCAACAAACTCAAAAGGGGTGATGATATTAAATAACAATAATTTTATTCCGAACGTGCCAATTGTTCAAACAGACCCGCAAGGTAGATGGATACTTTTAAATATGTTATTGAACCACAAACAGATTTGGCTCATTAATCTATACGTTCCAAATCATAATGATCAACGCTTCATTGGAAATATATATCATCATTTATCAAGCCTACAAGCAATAGAATAATCTATTATTACGGTGGAGATTATAATACGGTTTTAAATACCTCAATGGACCGTAAAAGAAAATCACACTATCACCCTTATGCACTTAAGAAAATCACACTACAAACTATCACCCTTATGCACTTAAGAAAATCACACTACAAACTATCACCCTTATGCACTTAAGAAAATCACACTACAAACTATCACCCTTATGCACTTAAGAAAATCACACTACAAACTATCACCCTTATGCACTTAAGAAAATCTCAAATATCATATAGATATATTGGAACTGGTTTATATAAGGAGGATTAAATATCCTGACCTACGGAGATATACATGGCGGAGGCTCAATATTAGCAAGTCGTATTGACTACTTTCTTATGTCATTCTCGTTGGCACCAAAAGTTTAAAAAGTGTTCATAGTGGACAGAATGCGGTTGTCGGACCATCAACTATTTGGCATATACATTACTCTTACAGAATGTCCACGTGGGCAAGGATGTTGTAATTTTAATCAGGACAGAATATTTTATAACTGACGTTTTCCGAAATAACGAACTGTAGGGATAGCAGATCCACTTATTGTATGGGCCATTTTTTAATGGCCATGAAATTCACTACTCATCTTTAAAACAAGAGCAATTTAGGTCAAAATTATTCCGAATTAAAAATTGAAATAGAGGGACTAACAGTACATATAGATAGCAATAAAAACGGTATCACAGAGGCACAGAATACGTTAGAGGAAAAACAAAAAGAAATGGAGGAACTAACTCAAGAAACACGAGATGTAGAGTTTGAGTTTTAACTAATACTATTAGCATTTAGCGTAGCGCATTTGCATTTCCAGAGCTCTAGATGGGACGCCTGCGTGCCAGGTAGGACCAAGAGGTTAAAACTCAAACTTTCATTAAAACACACATGCAGGGTACTGAATTAAAGCTACACTCGTTGTGAATCCAGCCAACAAGTCAGATTTTTAAAATGCTTTTCGGCGAAAGCATGAGAAGCTATTATCTGATAGCATGCAACACCCCGAAATACCTGAAGGGGACGTAAACAAAATAATTAGCATAGCCGGCACTACACAACACACAGAAATAAAATATAAAACATTCATTACCTTTGACAATCTGCTTTGTTGGCACTCCTAGATGTCCAATAAACATCACTATTGGGTCTTTTTTTTGATTAAATCGGTCCATATATACCCTAAATATCGATCTATGAAAAGTGTGTGGTCCAGGAAAAAAACAGCGTTTTAAAACGCAATGTCATTTTTTAAAATTAAAAAAGTTGAAGATAAAATTTCACAAAACACGTCGAAATACTTTTGTAATCCAACTTTAGGTATTAGTAAACGTTAATAATCTATCAAATTGATCACGGGGCGATGTGTATTCAATAGCTCCACGTCTTGAAATCATGTTCGGAAATTTCTCCTCCAAAACATCCTGTCGGAGACCGGAAGGAATGGGCTCTCTCTTACTCGTTTGACCAAGAAACAAAGCCCAGGCAATTGACAAGACTGGCGACATCGTGTGGAAACTGTAGGACTTGCAATCTCAGCCCCATGTAGTTTGCTTTCCAATAGACAATACATGCAAGTGGCGCATTGATATATTTTCCAGATTTTGGTGATCAGTTTTTCTTCCGCTTTTCGATGAAACACACGTTATGTTATAGTCACAGCCGTGATTTAACCAGTTTTAGAAACGTCAGAGTGTTTTCTATCCACACATACTAATCATATGCATATACTATATTCCTGGCATGAGTAGCAGGACGCTGAAATGTTGAGCGATTTTTAACAGAATGTTCGAAAAAGTAGGGGGTAGGCTTAAGTGGAATGTGGAAAAAGTCAAGGGGTCTGAATACTTTCCGAATGCACTGTACTTCCTTTCATTTTCTTAACTGTTACCGGACTGCCTTCAGGAGAGTCTTGTAAGGCTTGTGGACGTGTTCGTGAGAGACTCACCTGTCCCTAGAGGTGTCATATTAGTGTTTGTGAGAATACTGGTTTTTGGGATGTCTCATGGGACTGAATACCGCTGTACTGTAGCTCGGCCAGCTTCCACCACAGATATGTCTAGCTGAAACAGACTGTTTTATTATGCCAATTAGTTTTCCACAGGGCCACAGAAATTGACACAAGGCTGATTTTGTGAAATAGCACAGTTACAAATAGAAATCAAACTGGATGAACATCAGAAATGGAGTTAGGACTAAAAACAAACTAAATGTAACAATTGTAAAATAGATTGTGTCTGTAAAATGTATATAATATGTATAAAACGCTATGTATTTACCCCCGCATCAGCCTATGGCGGCCTTACCCATCTGCAGTGGAAGGTGGCCGAGCTACAGTGGTGTTTGTCAGACACTGAGACATCCCAAAAATCGGTCTTCTCACAAAGATGTCTGTAGCGTCCAAACAGTTTGGCCTACAAACTAAGATGATCACTCTATGGAAAGATGAGACTCTCATGAACACGATGGTTTTGTGGCTACCCAATATGTATCCCCTAGAATTTTAATAAATGGGCTATAGTAGTAATGGCCAAATTCAAATTCAATGTGTGTGTGTGTGTGTGTGTGTGTGTGTGTGTGTGTGTGTGTGTGTGTGTGTGTGTGTGTGTGTGTGTGTGTGTGTGTGTGTGTGTGTGTGTGTGTGTGTGTGTGTGTGTGTGTGTGTGTGTGTGTGTGTGTGTGTGTGTGTGTGTGTGTGTGTGTGTGTGTGTGTGTGTGAGACCGAGCTCTCCTTGGCATTTAGTGTGTTTCTGTTGTTTTGACAGTGACTGTATCATGCTTGACTAGTTGACTTGTCTTGAAACCAGATCTGAACTAATGGAGTTAGTTAGCTTTGGCTTTGATAATAGCACGTCCATGTCCATTTTCTGGTTAATAACATAACTTTTTTTGCCATTTTGTATTATTAAGTTGTTTATTTCAGTGGTTAAATGTAAATCAGATTAGTTCCACAGGTCCAGTACATTTCCAACCTGTATATCTCTCTGACAGATTTTGAGCTGTTTGTTTTGCTTAACAGTGGACTTTCCAACTACTCTTATCAAGCCGGCTGGTTTCCCAACTCTACTGCTGGGAAGTAACCCACCCCAAGGGGGATTCACCCCTGAAAGTCCTCCCACAGAATGAGCTAATCCTAGACAGGATAAAAGCCAGGGTTGGAGAGGGAAGGCACTATTACGCACCGAGAATCAGCAGTGGAGATGTGGGTCGGCAATTTGCTGTGTCTGGCCACTCTGGCTGTAGCCCTCTCCTTACCTAACTTATCTGATGGAGCTGCACTACAAGTGTTATCAGCTCCTAACCTGCTGCGTGTGGGCAGTAATGAGAACATCTTTGTGGAATCTCAGGACCATGCAGGAGGTCCCCTGAATGTTAAGATCATGGTGAAGAACCACCCTACGCAGAGCAAAGAGCTAGCCTCTAAATCAGTGGTTCTGGATCAAGCAAACAACTTCCAGGCTATGACACAACTGGTCATCCCAGAGGGGGACCACTTTGTGGATGACCCCAAGCAGAAGCAGTATGTGGTCCTGCAGGCCCAGTTCCCTGACCGCCTCCTGGAGAAGGTTGTCCTGGTCTCCTTCCAGTCTGGATACATTTTCATCCAGACTGACAAGACCATTTACACTCCGTCCAGCACCGTCCACTACAGAGTGTTCTCTATGACTCCAGGCCTGGAGCCTCTGACCAGGGAGATATTTGAGGACAAGGAGGTCGCCAAGAACAAAGAGATCGCAGTATCTGTGGAGATCATGACTCCTGAAAACATTACCATCTTCAGGGAGATCGTCAACCCAGACAAGGGAGTCAAATCTGGACAGTTCAAACTCCCTGACATCGTCAGTTTCGGGACATGGCATGTAGTCACGAGGTTCCAGAGCACACCTCAAAAGACCTTCTCATCTGAATTTGAGGTCAAGGAGTATGTTCTGCCCAGCTTTGAGGTTAGTCTGACCCCAGCTAAAGCCTTCTTTTACGTCGACGACGATGACCTGACTGTTGACATCACTGCCAGGTATCTATACGGTAAGGAAGTGACAGGGACAGGCTATGTGGTGTTTGGTGTCATCACAACAGATAACGAGAAAAAGAGTTTCCCTGCCTCTCTGCAGAGAGTAGAGATCAGAGTAGGTAAAGGAGTGGCTTGTCTGAAAAAGGAACACATCACACAGACTTTCCCCAAAATCCATGATCTGGTCAAACAGTCCATCTTCATATCAGTCAGCGTGTTAACAGAGGGTGGGGGTGAAATGGTAGAGGCAGAGAAGAGAGGGATCCAGATTGTCACTTCGCCATACACCATCCTTTTCAAGAGAACGCCCAAATACTTCAAACCTGGTATGCCCTTTGACGTCTCTGTTTACATTACAAATCCCGACAACTCTCCAGCAAGAGGAGTGGAGGTTGAGGTGACTCCAGATAATGCTAAAGGGGTGACCAGGGCCAACGGTTTTGCAAAAATACCACTTAACACTGTGGCATCAGCCACAGAGCTGGTAATCACTGTGAAGACCAAGGACCCGGCGATCCTCGACAACAGACAGGCGGAGGCCACCATGAAGGCTCTCCCCTACAGAACTTCCACCAAGAACTTTCTCCATGTCGGGGTTGACTCTAATGAGCTGAAGATAGGAGACCCCATTAAGATTGATCTGAACCTGGGACCCACCCCCATACAAAACCATGACCTTACATTCATGTTCCTGAGTAGAGGTCAGCTGGTGAAAGTGGGCCGATTTAAAAGACAGGGCAACGCGCTGGTAACACTGTCAGTGCCTGTCACCAAGGAGCTGCTTCCGTCGTTCCGCATCGTAGCGTACTACCATGTGGGAACAGCTGACCTGGTGGCAGACTCTGTCTGGGTTGACATCAAGGTCTCCTGCATGGGATCACTGAAAGTGACATCAACCAGGCCCAAGGCATCCTATGAGCCTCGTAGGGCTTTCAGTCTGACCATCACTGGAGACCCGGGAGCTAAAGTAGGACTGGTGGCTGTAGACAAGGGAGTCTACGTTCTCAACAGCAAACACCGTCTCACACAGGCCAAGATCTGGGACACCATAGAGAAGCATGATACAGGCTGTACAGCTGGAGGGGGAGCAGACAATATGGGGGTGTTCTACGATGCTGGTCTGGTATTTGAGACCAACACTGCTAAAGGGACTGGGATCAGAACAGACCCCAGCTGTCCTGTTAGTTCTAGGCGGAGACGAGCAGTGACCATCAGTGACGTCATCACTAGTATGGCCAGTAAGTACAATGGTCTGGCCAAGGAGTGTTGTGTGGACGGGATGAGGGACAACACCATGGGATATACCTGTGGCAGACGGGCCCAGTACATCACAGATGGGGACGTCTGTGTCCAAGCCTTCCTTGTCTGCTGCACTGAGATGGCCTCCAAGAAGATAGAATCCAAACAGGATGCACTGCTGCTCTCACGCAGTGAGGAGGATGATGATGATGCGTACATGCGGTCTGAAGACATTGTGTCTCGTAGTCAGTTCCCTGAAAGCTGGATGTGGGAGGACACCAATCTTCCTGAATGCCCTGCCCAAAACAAGCACTGTGAGTCCACATCTGTAATAAGGAACAACTTCCTAAAGGATTCCATCACCACCTGGCAAATAACAGCCATCAGCCTGTCTAAAACTCATGGCATCTGTGTGGCAGATCCGTTTGAGATGATAGTTCTAAAGGAGTTCTTCATCGACCTCAAGCTGCCCTACTCAGCCGTCCGCAATGAACAGCTGGAGGTCAAAGCAATCCTCCACAACTACAGCGAAGACCCCATCATTGTGCGTGTGGAGCTGATGGAGAACGGTGAGGTGTGCAGCTCGGCAAGCAAGAAGGGAAAGTACAGGCAGGAAGTGAACATGGACCCCATGTCCACCCGGGTTGTCCCCTATGTCATCATCCCTATGAAGCTGGGCTTGCACTCCATTGAGGTCAAGGCATCTGTGAAAAACTCCGGCAGCAATGACGGGGTGAAGAGGGATCTGCGTGTTGTGGCTGAGGGAGTACTGGTCAAGAAGGAAACCAACGTACTCCTGAACCCGGTTAAACATGGTGGTGAGCAGACGTCACACATACCCAGTGGAGTGCCCCGAAACCAGGTGCCAAACTCTGATGCTGACACACTGATCAGTGTGACAGCTGGAGAGCAGACCAGTGTGCTGGTGGAGCAGGCCATTAGTGGAGACTCTCTGGGCAGTCTGATAGTTCAGCCAGTCGGGTGTGGGGAACAGAACATGATCTACATGACCCTGCCTGTCATTGCTACACACTACCTAGACAACACCAAAAAGTGGGAGGATATTGGCCTGGACAAACGGAACACAGCCATCAAGTACATCAACATTGGTTACCAACGTCAGCTGGCCTATCGTAAAGAAGATGGCTCCTACGCTGCCTGGGTCAGCAGACAGAGCAGCACCTGGCTGACAGCATACGTGGTGAAGGTGTTTGCCATGTCCAGTTCATTAATCAGTGTTCAGGAAAACGTGCTCTGTACTGCTGTCAAGTGGCTGATCCTGAACACACAACAGCCAGATGGCATTTTCAATGAGTTTGCTCCTGTCATTCATGCAGAGATGACGGGTAACGTGAGGGGTTCTGACAGTGATGCCTCCATGACAGCTTTTGTTCTCATCGCCATGCAGGAAGCAAGCTCAGTGTGTGAGCAGTCTGTCAACAGCCTACCAGGCAGTATGGCTAAGGCAGTAGCATACCTCGAGAAGCGTCTGCCCCACCTGCTTAACCCTTATGCTGTAGCTATGACCTCCTATGCTCTGGCCAATGCAGGGAAACCTAACAAGGAGACCCTACTGAAATTCGCCTCTCCACAGCTGGACCACTGGCCAGTCCCTGGTGGTTACCAGTACACGCTGGAGGCCACGTCGTACGCCCTGCTTGCTCTGGTCAAGGTGAAGGCCTTCGAAGAGGCCGGCCCCATAGTCAGGTGGCTCAACAAGCAGAAGAAGGTGGGAGGGGGATACGGATCCACACAGTCCACCATCATGGTGTTCCAGGCTGTGGCTGAGTATTGGAGCCACGTGAAGGACCTGAAAGACTTTGACTTGAACATCAACCTAGAGGTGGCCGGCAGGGCATCAGTCACCAAGTGGTCCATCAACAACAAGAACCAGTTCCACACTCGTACAGACAAGGTCAACTCCATAGACAAGGACTTGACTGTAAAAGCCTCAGGAAATGGTGAGGCGACCTTGTCGGTGGTGACATTGTACTATGCCCTGCCAGAGGAAAAGGACAGTGACTGTGAAAGCTTTGACCTCTCTGTCACCCTCACTAAGATGGACAAAACAAGTCACGAGGACGCCAAGGAGTCATTTATGCTGACTATTGAGGTGTTGTATAAGAACTCAGAGAGAGATGCGACCATGTCTATTCTGGACATCGGCTTGCTGACCGGCTTCATTGTGGACACAGACGATCTGAATCAGTTGTCCAAGGGGAGGGAGCGCTACATAGAGAAGTTTGAGATGGACAAAGTTCTGTCTGAAAGAGGATCTCTCATCCTATATCTGGACAAGGTGTCTCATAAGATAGAAGACAGAATATCCTTTAAGATCCACAGAGTACAGGAAGTGGGAGTTCTACAGCCAGCGGCCGTCTCTGTATATGAATACTACAACCAGAAACACTGTGTGAAGTTCTACCACCCACAGAGGGAGGGTGGTACTCTGAGCAGACTGTGTCTTGGAGACGTGTGCACGTGTGCGGAAGAGAGCTGCAGTATGCAGAAGAAAGGTGAGCCAGATGTCCAACGCATAGACAAAGCTTGCGGTGCGGGACTGGATTACGTTTACAAAGCCACGGTGGTGGACTCGAAGCTGACCACACACACAGATACTTACACGGTGAAGATCGATTTGGTCATCAAGCCAGGTACTGATGAGGGAGTGGAGGGGAAGAATCGTGACTTCATGGGACTGGCTTACTGTAGAGAAGCTCTGGGTCTAATGCAGGGGAAAACATACATGATTATGGGGAAGTCTGAAGACCTGCACAGAGTGGAGGATAAAGGACTGTTGCAGTACAAGTATGTCTTAGGTGAACAGACATGGATAGAGTACTGGCCCTCACAACAAGAGTGCACATCCAGAGACTACAGAGAAGTCTGTCTGGGCATTGATGAGTTCATCAACCAGATCACAACCTTCGGCTGCCCTGTTTAGTTTCTCTTCTTGCTTTGTTAAATGTACATTTTTGTAACATTGCAATCCAGGTTGCATGCCCTGTCATAACTCATTGTAACCTCTAGAGAGTATGGAGATGAGTTTGCCCACTTGGAAAATATTCTGTTAGAAACTGACCAGTAAATGATGTACACTGTGCATGAATCATTTTTTCTTTAAAGTTAACATGATGATGACGACTGCAAATGGCACATTTATACATTTAAGTGTACCATTTGCAGTTGTCATTGATTACTATGACATGATCACAGTTCTATGGCTTTATTTTAGCACTAAAATTACCCTGCCTGCTGTAATAAGCATTAAAGAAATGCATTAAAAAACATATTAACTCTAATTCCTTTGTGTGCATATCACCAGTCATTATGGGGATTTAATTGTTTATTGGTTTTAAACACTAAACAAAGACATTTAAGTTTAAGGTTGAGTGGGATGGTAACTATTTTGTTCACTATTTGAGCACCAAAATGTCCAAATATCTCATTCCTGTCCATATGGCAAGTCAGTCAGAATACTATATATCTTTCAGCACTTCATCATTGTTTTCCCAAATGCGATCAGGATTAGCAAACATTTTCTCCTGCCCCATATGGCACTAAGAAGATAAGATGTACTGTATACAAATCAGTCAGGGTAATAGACACTTTCATCACTGCTTTTACCGATGTGGAAACTTGTTTATAGAAACAAGATCATTTATAATTAGGGGTTAATATATTATGAGCAAGGTTTTGACATTAGGGGTGAAACAAAGGACACTGACCCTTACCAGGAGGAAGTGTGTCTCCGTCATTGAGCTTTTGTTTTACAGACATGTCATCATGGGAGATATGCAGTATGTATTTTAGCAAACAACAGTTGTAGTGGGATCACACACACACAGACACACACACACGAGTGCACACACTCACACACACTGACGCAGAACCTTTCATGTAAGCCTTCGGGAAGACACAGCTAGAGGTCTCTGAGTGTTTGAAGGACATTTCAGTCTCAATCAGTGAATATGAAAGACAAAAATACCAATAATCACCCCACACTAACCATAGCCCAACATCCTCACTCTCTTCCTGGACCCAGATGACAAAGCCTGGTGCTAACATGCGTCCCTTGTCGTGATCTTGTCAACATTCTGATTGTGTCCACATTTTTTGACAGGTGTAGACAATCAAAATACATATTGTGAACTAATTGTAATCAGATCTTTCTGACCCCTTCCAGAGGTAGTTAGGCATGCATTGAATATTTTGTATAATTTTTTTAACCTTTATTTAACTAGGCAAGTCAGTTATTAAGAACACATTCTTATTTACAATGACGGCCTACACTGCATTGTATCTGAACATCTTACAAGTGTGCAGATCTGGTTGGTCAAACAAATTAACTCATCAGTATACTGTAGCAAAAATAAATGAGTGCCTAAGCATGCCATTATTTTGAAACAATAACTCTCTTTAATTTTATTTATTTAACGAGGCAAGTCAGTTAAAAACAAATTCTTATTTTCAATGATGGCCTAGGAAGAGTCTGCCTTGTTCAGGGGAAGAAGAAGTGATTTTTTGACCTTGTCAGCCCAGGGATTTGATCTTGCAACCTTTTGGTTACAACTCCAACACTCTAACCACTAGGCTACCTGCCCATGGAAGAAGAAGGAAATCTGGTCACAATGCCGTGAGAATGGACAGATAACACATTGTAATAGTCTTTATTATTTTAATAAACCAAACACAATGGTAAATCTAAGAGCATAAAATATTGCTACAGGTTCGGGGTTGTGTCAAAAATATTTTTGCTATTTTCCCTATCACAAATATTGGCTCACTTGCTGGAGTTGGCACAAAAGAGCTAGGTTTTGATGAATTAACAAGTTGTGGGTGTGTCGAGGCCTGGCCCCTCACTGGCCAATCAGAACATGCTCCATGGCTAAATATGTGGTTGCTTGAGGTTGTGTATTTACAGTTTTTTTAATGTATTGCCATGGAATCAACTCCAATTCTAATGTTAGTCCATTATAGTGTGTTAAATTGCTTACATAAACGAAATAATAAACTATAGACCTATCCTATCTTTGCCAAATAGGCTAACTAGAACCAGTTTGCACATTGTTCTAAGTAATTGCATGGGCTCAATCTCATTAACACTGAGATAGGGGCTAGGCCTACTGTAAACTGCATTATGGCTGAACATGGACATGCCAAACATTGTCAATGCTATGACAGGGTAGCCTAGTGGTTAGAACATTGGGCTAGTAACTGAAAGGTTGCAAGTTTGAATCCCCGAGCTGACAAGGCACAAACCTGTTGTTCTGCCCCTTAAAAATCCTACAATGTGATTTTCTGGATTTTTTTTCTCTCATTTGTCTGTCATAGTTGAAGTGAACCTATGATGAAAATTACAGGCCTCTCTCATCTTTTTAAGTGGGAGAACTTGCACAATTGGGGGCTGACTAAATACTTTTTTGCCCCACTGTATATATATATATGTGTATATGTAGGAATGTTTATGTATGCATATATATGCATATGTATGTATGTATGTATGTATGTATGTATGTATGTATGTATGTATGTATGTATGTATGTATGTATGTATGTATGTATGTATGTATGTATGTATGTATGTATGTATGTATGTATGTATGTATGTATGTATGTATGTATGTATGTATGTATGTATGTATGTATGTATGTATGTATGTATGTATGTATGTATTTAGCCAAAGAATATATGGGGGATTGGAAATGATGCAGACAATTACATTGATTGAAGCAACAATCTATCTGCAATATTAATTCTGATCCACCCCTTTATAAAAAATGTTTAATTAAAGAGGGTTAAGTTAGTGGGACATTTTGGAAGCAATTGAGAACATCTGTGTTGTTGATATTAGCACTTATTGATCGTTTAAAGATGCACTATGCAGAAATCTCTCCTTCATCTCCTTGTTGCTAAAATTGTATTAGTTTGCCTAATTTGAGTTTGTGACAATACATGCAAGCATAGCGTAGAGAATCATTGAGAATCGTACATAATGCATCCCCCAAAAAATGTGTCTATTAATGAACCCCAGAGTCAATCTAAGCAGCATAATAAAGTTATCAAAATCAAAATCTGTCAGTTTAAACTAGAGATATCTGCATTAAATGCGACTCAATCCACCGCATCGCCTATGGCGGCCATACCCATCTGCGGTGGAAGGTGGCCGAGCTAGAGTGGTTTGTCGGACCCTGAGACATCCCAAAAATCGGTCTCCTCACAAAAATGTCTGGAACGTCCAAACAGTTTTGCCTACAAACTAAGATTATTATTATTATTAGGATCAGTCTATGGAAAGATGAGACTCTAATGAACACAATGGTTTTGTGGCTACCCAATAAAAGGGGTTAAATATGTATCCCCTAGAATTTTAAGAAATGGGCTATAGTAGTAATGGCCAAATTCAATATTTAATCAAATAATGTATTTTTAAAACAGATTATATCTTAAGGGATCCTAAAATTTCAGAGCTATATAATAAAGCTCAGGATATAATTTTTTTTTATTTCTTTACACATATTTAACCGTATTTTGTAGGTAGGTACAGAAATACAGAACATCATTATAGGTGTGTGTGTGTGTGTGTGTGTGTGTGTGTGTGTGTGTGTGTGTGTGTGTGTGTGTGTGTGTGTGTGTGTGTGTGTGTGTGTGTGTGTGTGTGTGTGTGTGTGTGTGTGTGTGTGTGTGCTGACTCATGATGAGATGCAACAAGCTCTCCTTGGCATTTAGGGTGTTTCTGTTGTTTTGACAGTGACTTGTCTTGAAACCAGATCTGAACTAATGGAGTTAGTTAGCTTCGGCTTTGATAATAGCACGTCCATGTCCATTTGCTGATAAATAATATAACTTTTTTCTGACATTTTGTATTATTAAGTTGTTTGTTTCAGTGGTTAAATATAAATCACAGTAGTTCCACAGGTCCAGTACATTTCCAACCTGTATATCTCTCTGACAGATTTTGAGCTGTTTGTTTTGCTTAACAGTGGACTTTCCAACTACTCTTATCAAGCCGGCTGGTTTCCCAACTCTACTGCTGGGAAGTAACCCACCCCAAGGGGGATTCACCCCTGAAACTCCTCCCACAGAAAGAACTAACCCTAGACAGGATAAAAGCCAGGGTTGGAGAGGGAAGGCACTATTACAGACCCAGAATCAGCGGGGAGATGTGGGTCGGCAACTTGCTGTGTCTGGCCGCTCTGGCTGTAGCCCTCTCCTTGCCTACATTATCTGATGGAGCTGCACTACTAGTGTTGTCAGCTCCTAACCTGCTGCGTGTGGGCAGTAATGAGAACATCTTTGTGGAATCTCAGGACCATGCAGGAGGTCCCCTGAATGTTAAGATCATGGTGAAGAACCACCCTACGCAGAGCAAAGAGCTAATCTCTAAATCAGTGGTTCTGGATCAAGCAAACAACTTCCAGGCTATGACACAACTGGTCATCCCAGAGGGGGACCACTTTGTGGATGACCCCAAGCAGAAGCAGTACGTGGTCCTGCAGGCCCAGTTCCCTGACCGTCTCCTGGAGAAGGTTGTCCTGGTCTCCTTCCAGTCTGGATACATCTTCATCCAGACTGATAGGACCATTTACACTCCGGCCAGCACCGTCTACTACAGAGTGTTCTCTATGACTCCAGGCCTGGAGCCTCTGACCAGGGAGATATTTGAGGACAAGGAGGTCGCCAAGAACAAAGAGATCGCAGTCTCTGTGGAGATCATGACTCCTGAAAACATTACCATCTTCAGGGAGATCGTCAACCCAGACAAGGGAGTCAAATCTGGACAGTTCAAACTCCCTGACATCGTCAGTTTCGGGACATGGCATGTAGTCACGAGGTTCCAGAGCACACCTCAAAAGACCTTCTCATCTGAATTTGAGGTCAAGGAGTATGTTCTGCCCAACTTCGAGGTTAGTCTGACCCCAACTAAAGCCTTCTTCTACGTCGATGACAATGACCTGACTGTTGACATCACTGCCAGGTATCTATACGGTAAGGAAGTGACAGGGACAGGCTATGTGGTGTTTGGTGTCATCACAACAGAGAACGAGAAAAATATATTCCCTGCCTCTCTGCAGAGAGTAGGGATCAAAGAAGGTAAAGGAGTGGCTTGTCTGAAGAAGATACACATCACACAGACTTTCCCCAAAATCCATGATCTGGTCAAACAGTCCATCTTTGTATCAGTCAGCGTGTTAACAGAGGGTGGGGGTGAAATGGTAGAGGCAGAGAAGAGAGGGATCCAGATTGTCACTTAGTCATACACCATCCTCTTCAAGAGAACACCCAAATACTTCAAACCTGGCATGCCCTTTGACGTCTCTGTTTACATTACGAATCCTGACAACTCTCCAGCCATTGGAGTGGAGGTTGAGGTGACTCCAGATAATGCTAAAGGGGTGACCAGGGCCAACGGTTTTGCAAAAATATCACTTAACACTGTGGCATCAGCCAGAGAGCTGGTAATCACTGTGAAGACCAAGGACCCGGCGATCCTCGACAACAGACAGGCGGAGGCCACCATGAAGGCTCTCCCCTACAGAACTTCCACTGGGAACTTTCTCCATGTTGGGGTTTGTTCTAATGAGTTGAAGATTGGAGACCCCATTAAGATCAATCTGAACCTGGAATCCACCCCCATACAAATCCATGACATTACATACATGTTCCTGAGCAGAGGTCAGCTGGTGAAAGTGGGCCGATTTAAAAGACAGGGCAACGCGCTGGTGACACTGTCAGTGCCTGTCTCCAAGGAGCTGCTTCCGTCGTTCCGCATCGTAGCGTACTACCATGTGGGAACAGCTGACCTGGTGGCAGACTCTGTCTGGGTTGACATCAAGATCTCCTGCATGGGCTCACTGAAAGTCACATCGACCAGGCCCAAGGGATCCTATGAGCCTCATAAGGCTTTCAGTCTAACCATCACTGGAGACCCGGGAGCGAAAGTAGGACTGGTGGCTGTAGACAAGGGAGTCTACGTTCTCAACAGCAAACACCGTCTCACACAGACCAAGATCTGGGACACCATAGAGAAGCATGATACAGGCTGTACAGCTGGAGGGGGAGCAGACAATATGGGGGTGTTCTACGATGCTGGTCTGGTATTTGAGACCAACACTGCTGAAGGGACTGGGATCAGAACAGACCCCAACTGTCCTGTTAGTTCTAGGCGGAGACGAGCAGTGACCATCAGTGACGTCATCACTATTATGGCCAGTAAGTACAATGGTCTGGCCAAGGAGTGTTGTGTGGACGGGATGAGGGACAACACAATGGGATATACCTGTGACAGACGGGCCCAGTACATCACAGATGGGGACGTCTGCGTCCAAGCCTTCCTTGTCTGCTGCACTGAGATGGCCTCTAAGAAGATAGAATCCAAACAGGATGCACTGCTGCTCTCACGCAGTGAGGAGGATAATGATGATGCGTACATGCTGTCTGAAAACATTGTGTCTCGTCGTCAGTTCCCTGAGAGCTGGATGTGGGAGGACATCAATCTTCCTGAATGCCCTGCCCAAGACATGCACTGCGAGTCCACATCTGTAATAAGGAACATCTTCCGAAAGGATTCCATCACCACCTGGCAGATAACAGCCATTAGCCTGTCTAAAACTCATGGTATCTGTGTGGCAGATCCGTTTGAGATGATAGTTCTAAAGAAGTTCTTCATCGACCTCAAGCTGCCCTACTCAGCCGTCCTCAATGAACAGCTGGAGGTCAAAGCAATCCTCCACAACTACAGCGAAGACCCCATCACCGTGTGTGTGGAGCTTATGGAGAATGACGAGGTGTGCAGCTCGGCAAGCAAGAAGGGTAAGTACAGGCAGGAAGTGAACATGGACCCCATGTCCACCCGGGTTGTCCCCTATGTCATCATCCCTATGAAACTGGGCATGTACTCCATTGAGGTCAAGGCATCTGTGAAAAATTCTGACAGAAATGACGAGGTGAAGAGGGATCTGCGTGTTGTGGCTGAGGGAGTGCTGGTCAAGAAGGAAACCAACGTACTCCTGAACCCGGTTAAACATGGTGGTCAGCAGACGTCACAAATACCCAGTGAAGTTCCAAAGAACCAGGTGCCAAACTCTGATGCTTACACACTGATCAGTGTGACAGCTGGAGAGCAGACCAGTGTGCTGGTGGAGCAGGCCATTAGTGGAGACTCTCTGGGCAGTCTGATAGTTCAGCCAGTCGGATCTGGGGAACAGAACATGTTCTACATGACCCTGCCTGTCATTGCTACACACTACCTAGACAACACCAAAAAGTGGGAGGATATTGGCCTGGACAGACGGAACACAGCCATCAAGTATATCAACATGGGTTACCAACGTGAGCTGGCCTACCGTAAAGAAGATGGCTCCTATGCTGCCTGGGTCAGCAGACAGAGCAGCACCTGGCTGACAGCATACGTGGTGAAGGTGTTTGCCATGTCCAGTACATTAATCAGTGTTCAGGAAAATGTGCTCTGTACTGCTGTCAAGTGGCTGATCCTGAGCACACAACAGCCAGATGGCATCTTCAATGAGTTTGCTCCTGTCATTCATGCAGAGATGACGGGTAACGTGAGGGGATCGGACAATTACCCCTCCATGACAGCTTTTGTTCTCATCGCCATTCAGGAAGCACACTCACTGTGTGAGCAGTATGTCAACAGCCTACAAGACAGTATGTCTAAAGCAGTAGCGTACCTCGAGAAGCGTCTGCCCCACCTGACGAACCCCTATGCTGTAGCTATGACCTCCTATGCTCTGGCCAATGCAGGGAAACTCAACAAGGAGACCCTATTGAAGTTCGCCTCTCCACAGCTGGACCACTGGCCAGTCCCTGGTGTTCACCAGTACACACTGGAGGCCACGTCGTACGCCCTGCTTGCCCTGGTCAAGGTGAAGGCCTTCGAAGAGGCTGGCCCCATAGTCAGGTGGCTCAACAAGCAGAAGAAGGTGGGAGGGGGATACGGATCCACACAGTCCACCATCATGGTGTTCCAGGCTGTGGCTGAGTATTGGAGCCACGTGAAGGACCTGAAAGACTTTGACTTGATGATCAACCTAGAGGTGGCCGGCAGGGCATCAGTCACCAAGTGGTTAATCAACAACAAGAACCAGTTCCACACTCGTACAGACAAGGTCAACTCCATAGACAAGGACTTGACTGTAAAAGCCTCAGGAAATGGTGAGGCGACCTTGTCGGTGGTGACATTGTACTATGCCCTGCCAGAGGAAAAGGACAGTGACTGTGAAAGCTTTGACCTCTCTGTCACCCTCACTAAGATGGACAAAACAAGTCACGAGGACGCCAAGGAGTCATTTATACTCAATATTGAGGTGTTGTACCGTAACTCAGAGAGAGATGCGACCATGTCTATTCTGGACATCGGCTTGCTGACCGGCTTCATTGTGGACACAGACGATCTGAAAAGGTTGTACAATGGGAGGGAGCGCTACATAGAGAAGTTTGAGATGAACAAAGTCCTGTCTGAAAAAGGATCTCTCATCCTATATCTGAACAAGGTGTCTCATAAGTTAGAAGACAAAATATCCTTTAAGATCCACAGAGTACAGGAAGTGGGAGTTCTACAGCCAGCTGCCGTCTCTGTATATGAATACTACAACCAGAAGAACTGTGTGAAGTTCTACCACCCACAGAGGGAGGGTGATACTCTGAGCAGACTGTCTCTTGGAGACGTGTGCACGTGTGCGGAAGAGAGCTGCAGTATGCAGAAGAAATATGAGCCAGATGTCAACCGCAACACTACGGTGGTGTCCTAGGAGAAGAGACATGGATAGAGTACTGGCCCTCACAACAAGAGTGCACATCCAGAATCTACAGAGAAGTCTGTCTGGGCATTGATGAGTTCATCAACCAGATCACAACCTTCGGCTGCCCTGTTTAGTTTCTCTTCTTGCTTTGTTAAATGTACATTTTTGTAACATTGCAATCCAGGTTGCATGCCCTGTCATAACTCATTGTAACCTCTAGAGTGAATAGAGATGAGTTCGCCCACTTGGAATATATTCTGTTAGAAATTGACCAGTAAATGATGTACACCGTGTATAACAAAAAATATATATCTTTAAAGTTAAAATATGATGATGACGACTGCAAATGGCACACTTATACATTTAAGTGTATATCGTCATTGATTACAATGACATAGTCACATTTCCATGGCTTTATTTTTGCACTAAAATGACCCTGCCTGCTGTAATAAGCATGAAATAAATCATTTAAAAAAAAACATATTGTCTCTTTCGTTTGTGTGCATATCAACAGTCATTGTGGAGATCTAATTGTTTATTTTAAACACCAAAAAGAGACATTTAAGTTTAAGGTTGAGTGGGATGGTAACTGTTTTTGTTCACTATTTGAGCACCAAAATGTCCAAATATCTCATGCTGGTCCATATGGCAAGTCAGTCAGAGTACTATATATCTTTCAGCACTTCATCATTGTTTTTACCAAATGCGATCAGGATTAGCAAACATTTTCTCCTGCCCCATATGGCACTAAGAAGATAAGATGTACTGTATACAAATCAGTCAGGGTAATAGACACTTTCATCACTGCTTTTACTGATGTGGAAACTTGTTTATAGAAACAAGATCATTTATAATTAGGGGTTAATATATTATGAGCAAGGTTTTGACATTAGGGGTGAAACAAAGGACACTGACCCTTACCAGGAGGAAGTGTGTCTCCGTCATTGAGCTTTTGTTTTACAGACATGTATGTCATCATGGGAGATATGCAGTATGTATTTTAGCAGACAACAGTTGAAGTGGGATCACACACACACAGATGCACACACACACACTGATGCTGAACCTTTCATGTAAGCCTTGGGGATGACACAGCTAGATGGCTCTGAGTGTTTGAAGGACATTTCAGTCTCAATCAGTGAAGATTAAAGGCAGAAATACCAATAATCACCCCACATTAACCATAGCCCAACATCCTCACTCTCTTCCTGAACCCAGATGACAATGCCTGGTGCTAACATGCGTCCTTTGTCGTGATCTTGTCAACATTCTGATTGTGTCCTCATTTTTTGACAGGTGTAGACAATCAAAATACACATTGTGAACTAATTGTAATCAGAACTTTCTGACCACATCCGGAGGTAGTCAGGCATGCATTGAATATTTTGTATAATTGTTTTTAACCTTTATTTAACTAGGCAAGTCAGTTATTAAGAACAAATTCTTATTTACAATGACGGCCTACACTGCATTGTGTCTGGACATCTTACAAGTGTGCAGATCTGGTTGGTCAAACTATTTAACTCATCAATATACTTTAGCAAAAGTAAAATGATTGACTAAGCATGACATTATTTTGAAACAATATCTCTCTTTAATTTATTTAACTGGGCAAGTCAGACAGCCTAGGAACAGTCTGCCTTGTTCAGGGGCAGAACAACATTTTTTTTTTTTACCTTGTCAGCTCAGTATTCAAACTTGTAAACTTTCAGTTACAAGTCCAACGCTTTAACCACTAGGCTACCTGCCCATGGATGGACCAGGAAATCTGGTCACAATGCCGAGATAATTATTTTAACAAACCAAAATCAATGGTAAATCTAAGCGCAGGTAATATTCCTACAGGTTCAGGGTTGTGTCAAAAATATTTTTGCTATTTTCCCTATCATAACAGAGTTGGGCTGGGATTTGATGAATTAACAAGTTGTCGGTGTGTCGAGGCTTTGGCCCCTCACTGGCCAATCAGAACATGCTCCATGGTGAAATATGTGGTTGCTTTAGGTTGTGTATTTACAGTTTTTTATGTATTGCCATGGAATCAACTCCAATTCTAATGTTAGTCCGTCATAGTTTGTTAAATTGCTTACATAAACGAAATAATAAACTATAGACCTATCCTATCTTTGCCAAATAGGCTAACTAGAACCAGTTTTCACATTGTTCTAAGTAATTGCATGGGCTCAATCTCATTAACTGTCACGCCCTGGTCTAAGTATTTTGTGTTTTTCTTCATGTATTGGGTCAGGCCAGGGTGTGGCATAGAGTTTTTGTATTGTGGTGTGTTTTGTCTGGGGGTTTTGGTGTGTATGTTAGTGGGATTGTAGCTTAGTAGGGTGTTCTAGGAAAGTCTATGGCTGTCTGAAGTGGTTCTCAATCAGAGGCAGGTGTTTATCGTTGTCTCTGATTGGGAACCATATTTAGGCAGCCATATTCTTTGGTTGTATTGTGGGTGATTGTCCTGAGTGTCTTGATGTCCTTGTTAGTAGTTTTATATTTGTTTATTAAAGATGAATCGCAATCGACACGCTGCAGTTTGGTCCGACTCTCCTTCACTATATGAAAACTGTGACATTAACACTGAGATAGGGGCTAGGCCTTCTGTAAACTGCATTATGGCTGAGCATGGACATGCCAAACATTGTCAACAGGCAAGATAAAATTCATTACTGATGAGGCCTAAAAAGAGAACAAATAATTATAATCAAAACTAAACAAATTGTTTTAAATAGGAAAATGGTATGTTTGAATCAATGTCATTGTATCAACATCATAGCTTGAGTAAAATAACATACAGTACCAGTCAAAAGTTTGGACCCAACTACTAATTCAAGGGTTTTTCTTTATTTTTACTATTTTCTACATTGTATAATAGTGAAACATCAATACTATTAAATAACACATATGGAATCATGTAGTAAGCAAAAAAGTGTTCAACAAAAGTGTTTGACATTCCATATTAGCCACCCTTTGCCTCGATGACAACTTTGCACACTCTTGGCATTCTCTCAACCAGCTTCACCTAGAACGCATTTCAATTAACAGGTATTTTTATTTGATTTTACCTTTAACTAAGCAAGTCAGTTAAGAACAAATTCTAGGAACAGTGGGTTAACTTCCTTGTTCAGGGGCAGAACGACAAATTTTACCTTGTCATCTTTCGGTAACAAGTTCAGTGCTTTAACCACTAGGCTGCCTGCATTGTTAAAAGTTCATTTGTGGAATTTCTTTCCTTCTTAATGAATGAATTTGAGCCAGTTGTGTTGTGAAAAGATAGGGTTGGTATACAGAAGATGGCCCACAAAGGTCTCCGCCACGGCACAACCCAAGGGGGGGCGTCAACCCAGACAGGAAGATCACATCAGTGACTCAACCCACTCAAGTGACACACCCCTCTTAGGGACGGCATGGAAGAGCACCAGTAAGCCAGTGACTCAGCCCCTGTAATAGGGTTAGAGGCAGAGAATCCCAGTGGAAAGAGGGGAACCGGCCAGGCAGAGACAGCAAGGGCGGTTCATTGCTCCAGAGCCTTTCACCTTCACACTCCTTGGCCAGACTACACTCAATCATATGACCCACTGAAGAGATGAGTCTTCAGTAAAGACTTAAAGGTTTAGACCGAGTTTGCGTCTCTCACATGGGTAGGCAGACCATTACATAAAAATGGAGCTCTATAGGAGAAAGCTTAGAAATTCTAGGGACAGTAAGGAGGCCTGCGTCTTGTGACCGTAGCGTACGTGTAGGTATGTACGGCAGGACCAAATCAGAGAGATAGGTAGGAGCAAGCCCATGTAATGCTCTGTAGGTTAGCAGTAAAATCTTGAAATCAGCATTTGCCTTGAGAAAGCCAGTGTAGGTGTTACGGGATTCTTCTGATGAAGGAGAGGAGGACCAAAACGCAGGGTGGTTGAAATTCATGTTTGTTTTTAATAGGAAAACTATACATGAATAAACTACAAAAACAACCGTGCAAACCCAAAACAGTCCCGTGTGGCACTGACACAGGAGACAATCACAAAACCCAACACCAAACACGCTACCTAAATATGGTTCCCAATCAGAGACAATGACTAACACCTGCCTCTGATTGAGAACCATATCAGGCCAAACACAGAAACAGACAAACTAGACACACAACATAGAATGCCCACTCAGATCACACCCTGACCAAACAAAACATAGAAACATACAAAGCAAACTATGGTCAGGGTGTGACAGTAGGGAGGCTATCACTGGAGTAATATGATCAAATTCTTTGGTTCTAGTCAGGATTCGAGCAGCCGTATTTAGCACTAACTGAAGTTAATTTAGTGCTTTATCCGGGTAGCCGGAAAGTAGAGCATTGCAGTAGTCTAACCTAGAAGTAACAAAAGCATGGATGAATTTTTCTGCATCATTTTTGGACAAAAAGTTTCTGATTTTTGCAATGTTACGTAGATGGAAAAAAGCTGTCCTTGAAATGGTTTTGACATGTTCTTCAAAAGAGAGATCAGGGTCCAGAGTAACGCCGAGGTCCTTCACAGTTTTATTTGAGACGACTGTACAACCATTAAGATTAAATGTCAGATTCAACAGAAGATCTCTTTGTTTCTCGGGACCTACAACAAGCATCTCTGTTTTGTCCAAGTTTAAAAGTAGAACGTTTGCAGCCATCCACTTCCTTATGTCTGAAACACAGGCTTCTAGTGAGGGCAATTTTGGGGCTTCACCATGTTTCATTGAAATGTACAGCTGTGTGTCATCCGCATAGCAGTGAAAGTTAACATTATGTTTTCGAATGACATCCCCAAGAGGTAAAATATATAGTCAAAACAATAATGGTCCTAAAATGGAACCTTGAGGAAGACCGAAATTTACAGTTGATTTGTCAGAGGACAAACCATTCACAGAGACAAACTGATATCTTTCCGACAGATAAGATCTAAACCAGGCCAGAACTTGTCTGTGTAGTTTAATTTGGGTTTCCAATCTCTCCAAAAGAATGTGGTGATCGATGGTATCAAAAGCAGCACTAAGGTCTAGGAGCATGAGGACAGATGCAAAGCCTCGGTCTGATGCCATTAAAAGGTCATTTACCACCTTCACAAGTGCAGTCCCAGTGCTATGATGGGGTCTAAAACCAGACTGAAGCATTTCGTATACATTGTTTGTCTTCAGGAAGGCAGTGAGTTGCTGCCATAACAGCCTTTTCTAAAAAAAAATTGAGAGGAATGGAAGATTCGATATAGGCCGATAGTTTTTTATATTTTCTGGGTCAAGTTTTGGCTTTTTCAAGAGAGGCTTTATTACTGCCACTTTTAGTGAGTTTGGTACATATCCGGTGGATAGGGAGCCGTTTATTATGTTCAAAATAGGAGGGCTAAGCACAGGAAGCAGCTCTTTCAGTAGTTAAGTTGGAATAGGGTCCAGTATGCAGCTTGAAGGTTTAGAGGCCATGATTATTTTCATCATTGTGTCAAGAGATATAGTACTAAAACACTTGAGTGTCTTGCTTGATCCTCGGTCCTGGCAGAGTTGTGCAGACTCAGTACAACTGAGCTTTGAAGGAATACACAGATTTAAAGAGGAATCTGTAATTTGCTTTCTAATAATCCTGATCTTTTCCTCAAATAAGTTCATGAATTTATTACTGCTGAAGTGAAAGCCATCCTCACTTGGGGAATGGTGCTTTTTAGTTAGCTTTGCAACAGTATCGGAAATAAATTTCAGATTGTTCTTATTTTCCTCAATTAAGTTGGAAAAATAGGATGATCGAGCAGCAGTAAGGGCTCTTCGATACTGCACGGTACTGTCTTTCCAAGCTAGTCGGAAGACTTACAGGTTGGTGTGGCGCCATTTCCATTCCAATTTTCTGGAAGCTTGCTTCAGAGCTCTGGTATTTTCTGTATACCAGGGAGCTAGTTTCTTATGAGAAATGTTTTTAGTTTTTAGGGGTGCAACTGCATCTAGAGTATTGCGCAAGGTTAAATTGAGTTCCTCAGTTAGGTGGTTAACAGATTTTTGTCCTCTGACGTCCTTGGGTAGACAGCGGGAGTCTGGAAGGGCATCAATGAATCTTTGTGTTGTCTGTGAATTTATAACACAACTTTTGATGCTCCTTGGTTGGGGTCTGAGCAGATTATTTGTTGCAATTGCAAACGTAATAAAATGGTTATCCGATAGTCCAGGATTATGTGGAAAAACATAAAGATCCACAACATTTATTCCATGGGACAAAACTAGGTCCAGAGTATGACTGTGACAGTGAGTAGGTCCAGAGACATTTTGGACAAAACCCACTGAGTCAATGATGGCTCCGAAAGCTTTTTGGAGTGGGTCTGTGGACTTTTCCATGTGAATATTAAAGTCACCAAAAATTAGAATATTATCTGCTATGACTACAAAGTCCGATAGGAATTCAGGGAACTCAATGAGGAACGCTGTATATGGCCCAGGAGGCCTGTAAACAGTAGCTATAAAAAGTGATTGAGTCGGCTGCATAGATTTCATGACTAGAAGCTCAAAAGACGAAAACGTCA
Organism: Oncorhynchus gorbuscha; assembly: GCF_021184085.1. Classification (NCBI taxonomy): domain Eukaryota; kingdom Metazoa; phylum Chordata; class Actinopteri; order Salmoniformes; family Salmonidae; genus Oncorhynchus; species Oncorhynchus gorbuscha. The sequence continues at coordinate 59,003,867 of NC_060187.1, forward strand.
TTTTTTTGGTTGTAAATTTGCTATCGTAAATGTTAGCAACACCTCCGCCTTTGCGGGATGCACGGGGGATATGGTCACTAATGTAACCAGGAGGTGAGACCTCATTTAACACAGTAAATTCATCAGGCTTAAGCCATGTTTCAGTCAGGCCAATCACATCAAGATTATGATCAGTGATTAGTTCATTGACTATAATTGCCTTTGAAGTAAGGGATCTAACATTAAGTAGCTCTATTTTGAGATGTGAGGTATCACGATCTTTTTCAATAATGACAAGAATGGAGGAGGTCTTTATCCTAGTGAGATTTCTAAGGCGAACACTGCCATGTTTAGTTTTGCCCAACCCATGTCGAGGCACAGACACGGTCTCAATGGGGACTAACAGCCTGCTGCCTGGCCTGCACCCTATTTCATTGTGGAGCTAGAGGAGTTAGAGCCCTGTCTATGTTGGTAGATAAGATGAGTGCACCCCTCCAGCTAGGATGGAGTCTGTCACTCCTCAGCAGGTCAGGCTTGGTCCTGTTTGTGGGTGAGTCCCGGAAAGAGGGACAATTATCTACAAATTCTATCTTTTGGGAGGGGCAGAAAACAGTTTTCAACCAACGATTGAGTTGTAAGACTCTGCTGTAGAGCTCATCACTCCCCCTAACTGGGAGGGGGCCAGAGACAATTACTCGATGCGACACATCTTTCTAGCTGATTTACACGCTGAAGCTATGTTGCGCTTGGTGATCTCTGACTGTTTCATCCTAACATCGTTGGTGCCAACGTGGATAACAATATCCACACAGGAAACTGTTGAGCGTGAAAAACCCAGCAGCGTTGCAGTTCTTGACACAAATTGGTGCGCCTGGCACCTACTATCATACCCCGTTTAAAAGGCACTTAAATCTTTGGTCTTGCCCATTCACCCTCTGAATGGCACACATACACAATCCCTGTTTCAATTGTCTCAAGGCTTAAAAGACTTCTTTAACCTGTCTCCTCCCCTTCATCTATAATGATTTAACAAGTGATATAAGGGATCATAGCTTTCATCAGGATTCACCTCGTCAGTCTATGTCATGGGAAGAGCAGGTGTTCTTAATGTTTTGTATAATGAATACAGAATGAAAACAATTTTTAAATTTCTATGTGGAATCTTCAACGCAATTTCTACGTATATATTGTTCTGATGATTATGTTGGAATTAGATTGATGGAACAAACTGTTAGTCAGGTTAAGTAAATGTATATAAGTTGAAGTTTATCCCAATTCAATGTTTACAACACCGGTTGAAATGAGATGAAAACAGTACTATTTGATGACTTTTTTATCCAATGTATTTCCCATACTGATTCCATGTTACAATATGTTGACCCACTACATTGAAATAATGTTGATTCAACCAGTGTGTGCCCAGGAGGGAAGGTCCAGGGGCTCAATCTGATGTGGTTAAGGAGATAGAAGGTACTTCCAGTTTCATTGAAATACTTGGCATCAGAGTTGAGTATGAGAGAAACAACATGCCTGCTCACTATTCAAGTGCTCAAGTCTGAGGAAGTACATTTCATTTGCTACTCAACTGGAAGAGTAACTTGTCAAATATACTGCAAGCCTTGACCACCACTTCTATCATAACCATGACCACTTCCTGTCCCTTTGCTAAGTTTAGCCTCCCAGGGCTGGGCAATTCCAGTCCTCTAGGGCCTGATTGGTGTCACAGTTTTGCCCCAGTCCCAGCTAACACACCTGATTCCAATAATCACATAATCATGATCTTCAGTTTAGAATGCAATTTCATTAGCTGTGTTTGCTAGGGATGGAGAAAAAGTGTGACACCAATCAGGCCCTCGACGTCGCCGGTCTACTAACCACCAGTCCTGGCAACCCACATTCGCACACCTGCTCACCGTCGTTAAGCACACCTGGACTTCATTACTCTCCCTTAATTTAGCCCTCACCTACTTGAGTCATCAGGCAGTATAGGTTCTGTGTTCATGTCCAGACGCTGCGCTATGTTCGTTATTATTAAACTCGCCATCTGCACCTGCTCCCTTTGTTTCCGTTACAGTAGCCTGCTACAGTACTAATGTGCAGTGCAATATGGTTGATACCCAACTATCCCTGGGTACTGAAAATAACCACAGCCTCTGGCAAAATTGAAGCCTGAGGCTGTGCTGGGCAAACGGGTGGGGATGTCGTAAACCGTGTCCACTGTCAGCGCCGAAATTAAGAGACAAACAGATCCAGCAAATGAAGGCTGTGTCACCGACTGAATTCGAGACGTGATATTGATATAACCATGGTATATGGTGCAGAGAGTCAGTGACAACATTGATCAGGGCTCAAAAAGGGGCTTAGCCCCCTCAGTTGAAACGTGTGCCACCTCCGTTTACATTTTCTGAAATCTGCATCTGTGCTGGATCAGCGTCGTGGAGAGTGTTTATGTACAGGGGTGCTATGGAAAGCCACTGGGTGGCTAGGTATGACGCTGCTCATCTAGGGAAGGCTATGTGAATAACGTGATTCTCCTCCGCCTGTAATAATTTGATTTAGATTTATAAGGACGGGGTCAAGTTTACAGTTGAATCTGCTTCACTCAACTCTGCCTCACCATTACAGAGTTTAGTAAGCGTTTTAGCAAGCTGTAAAAGGCGTTAGTGTTATTTGCCTATTTCGCTCTAACCAGCTAATCTGCCACTGCCACAATGGATATCAGAAATCAAACCACTGAGGCCACCGCCGAGCCCAGCAATGTTGATGCTGCCGAGCTCCAGCTAGCCTTCCACTAGTGCCGCCCAAGATAATGGCTCCACAGCCTGCTCCACTTACAACTGTTCCTGATTATCTTGGAACAGAGGAGCAAGCCCAGGTTAGCCTATAGAATCTTACTCTAGCTGCAGGTTTTCTGTAAAAAATAAATAAATCATTTAGTAGCATCTGGTTCATAGGAAGATAGTGGCTGAAATACTCGGTTACTGCAGATGCATCACTTCTTGGTCAAAAGCACTCAATGGTCTCAGCATTTGAATTTAAATGTTTTTTGTGGTATAGCGTGATATAAGAATTCAATATAATTTCAATGCAAGAACCCAAATGGGTATAGCAACATTTCATCATAGAAATAGATAGCCTACATTTCTATTTTTATGGTAGTCTATTGCTTTTCGTGGTTGTAAGTGGAACTGTACGTAATGGAAACATGTTTCTGGTAGGTCGCCATTGCTTAATTGATGACGTTGGTGGGTTGAATTTGATCCACAGAAGTGTATTGGGCCATATTACAATGTGTTGCTGAACTAATGAGCTGCAAGATTTTCCATGTTTTAACACTTTTAGGATAGGGGGCAGCATTTGGGAATTTTGGATGAAAAGCGTGCCCAAAGTAAACAACATGCTACTCAGGCCCAGAAGCTAGGATATGCATATAATTGGTAGATTATATGAAGAAGAGACTTACTTGGGCCAAGAAACACGAGCAATAGACATTAGGCCGGTGGAAATCTGTCCTTTGGTCTGATGAGTCCAAATTTGAGATTTTTGGTTCCAACCGCTGTGTCTTTGTGAGACGCAGAGTAGATGAAAGGATGATCTCCGCATGTGTGGTTACATCCGTGAAGCATGGAAGAGGAGTTGTGATGTTGTGGGGGTGCTTTACTGGTGACACTGTCTGTGATTTATTTTGAATTCATGGCTACCACAGCATTCTGCAGCGATACGCCATCCCATCTGGTTTGCGCTTCGTGGGACATTAATTTGTTTTTCAACAGGACAATGACCCAACACACCTCCAGGCAGTGTAAGGGCTATTTGACCAAGAAGGAGCATGATGGAGTACTGCATCATATGACCTGGCCTCTACAGTCACCTGACCTCAACCCAATTCAGATGTTTTGGAATAAGTTGGATAGCAGACTGAAGGAAAAGCAGCCAACAAGACGTGATCAGCATATGTAGGAACTCCTTCAAGACCCTGTCGAAAAGCATTCCAGGCGAAGCTGATTGAGAAAAGAGTGCCACTAGTGTGCAATGCTGTCATCAAGGTGAAGGGTGGCTACTTTGAAGAATCTAAAATATATTTAGATTTAAAAAAACATTTTTCTGTTTACTATATGATTCCATATGTGTTATTTCATTCTACAATGTAGAAAATAGTAAAAATAAAGAAAAATGCTTGAATAAGTAGGTGTGTCCAAACTTTTGACTTGTACTGTGTCTATACAGCATATGCTTCCCTTCTCAACAACACCTGTCTGTTCTAACTTAAAACCAATATGCTGGTATCCACTCTATACATCAACCCCAAAGGTCCACACTCCTCATCAAAGAGTGCCCAAGAATGTGCCTGCATGAAAATTAACTCCAAAAGTTGTGTCAATGCTCCAGCTGATACCTTTCTAGAGTCAGCTACTTTGTGACCACTGTGGTTGGGCCACCATCATGGAATGTGGGCCCGGAGACCTCCCAATCAGCAACTCCATAACAACAGGCACTGTAGGGAGGTGATAGGTTCTAGTGTGTGTGTGTGTGTGTGTGTGTGTGTGTGTGTGTGTGTGTGTGTGTGTGTGTGTGTGTGTGTGTGTGTGTGTGTGTGTGTGTGCGTGCGTGCGTGTGTGATCGGGTTTAGGACAGCTGTTAGAAACCCTTGTCTCTCGTCAGAGCAGTTGAGAGGCCAGGTCAACTTGGAGGTGGAACAGCATCTCCATGGATAAAGAAATGGGCTTATTTGGAGTGCCTGCCTTTCTGTGGCCTGCCATTAATGTGTTGCCATCAGATAGCAGCTGTGTTAAGGGGTCCTGTTGTTGTTGCTGAGCAGATAAAGGGTGCAATGTACTATATTAGGGGTGTGCGTGCGTGCGTGAACTTGCGTGTGTGTGTGCATCCCTTTGTGTTAGTGTGTTAGTGTGTGCATGCCTGTGTGTGTGTGTGTGTGTGTGGTCTCTAGTTTTTCATGGTTCAGATGCAGGCATGGCTTGACCCCTCACTGACCTGTCTACCTCGTTAAATCTGGCAGGCACAGACGACACATTTGCGCTTCCACACCGTTTACAAGATTCCACGGGTCAAAAGGTGCAGGGGGTTTACGACAAGAACAACAGCGGATGCAAGTTGCACCACGTCATGAATGGGAAGTGAGGTAGACATGACAGCCAAAGGCATCAGGCTTTTTACAGTAGTTGGATAGGTAATGGTAGAATAACAGACAATCAATGTTTGTCTGAGAATACCCAGATAAGATAACAAGCAAAGTCATAGAGGACTGAATTATCTCGGTTAATTCCTGCTTTACCGTTCTGTATAAGGCTAACTCTTATGGCCTCTCCACCCTGTGAACAGGAATGCGATCTAAGAATAGGGTTGATATGGCAACATCTCCAGTACACCTATCAGCAGGCGGGCTGGGCAGCTCTCCGTCCGCTGATGAGGAGATAATAGACCAATAGATCAAAGTGATGTTGCCAAATCTGCACCGCCACTATGTCACCCAGCCCTGCTATCCCAGGAGTGAGTGGCATGCCCTAACTCTGACCGACAGGCACCTTTATCCTGCTCCATGTCCGTCAGAGCCTCGTAAATCTAACGGACACACACTCTCTCGCTCACACACAAACACGCACAAACACCCACACCGCACACACACACCACACCACACACTCTCTCTTTCCCTCTCTCACACACACATACCTCCTCCTCTTTTCACCCTCCATTCTCTGAGAATTCATTCAGTACCTTGGCATTGCCCACTGCCCCTTCCATTACTCATTACTTGTCTGCTGACATCCGCCTAAAAATAGTTGCCCCTCGCCCTCTAGGCAGCACTATGGGCAAACTGGATCTTGACTAAGTGGATGAAGAGAGGGAACACACTAAAGCTTGACTATAACATTTATATTGAACATTTTATGACTCTTTTAGATATGTTTGGGATTTGAATGTGTGAATCGCTATCTCTCTATGACACACAGTCTCTTTCTATGGTTTTGCTGGTAGGCTACATCATTGACTGAGAGCAATGGAGGCTGACGGGAGGAGCTATAGGAGGACGGGCTTATTGTAATGGCTGGAATGGAATAAATGGAACGGTGTCAAACGTATGGAAACCACATTTGACTCCGTTCCATTTATTCCATTCCAAACATTACAATGAGTCCGTCCTCCTATATCTCCACCCACCAGCCTCCACTGACTGAGAGAGCGGTTTGAGAGAGTGAACATGTGTGGGCAAATGTGATCTGTGGTTTGACACCTCTGTGTTGCTGAGCTGCCCTCTGCTGGGCCGGATGAATACAGCTGTTAAATAGATTTTCTAGTGACTATTCTAATCTAAGCAACTGCGTCAGTCGGCTAGATGTTATCCCAGTGAGATAAGATTTATACGGTTAGATCATGTGCTCATAAAAAGACGAGCCATCTAGTTTATACTCTACAGGGACACGTATCATTCTGTCAATATTCACTGATCCAACTAGACAGGGGAAGTTAAGTCAATAAGAAAACCATTACATCAATGTTCCAAGACATGAATCAGGCCATACCCGAGTAACCAAACTAAATGTGATTCAAAGATAGAGAAGAGATTCTCAAAACATTTCAGTGACTTCGAAACACACCAGTAGTGTGGGGAAGACACCTCCGTGTTTGGGTTAATAAGTCAAACGTACTTCTCCCTAGCCAAGTCCATTAGTGTCTTGCATTAAGTCATTGTCATTAGACTCGCCATGGTGCATTAGCAGTTATAAGTCGTATTGGTCAAATGAGAGTTGCGCGTGATGATCTGTACCGCATGCGTTTACGTTGGGGAGCGGAGGGACATAAATCGTGCTGGTAATATAGTCCAGCTGCTTTGCAGGGAAAACGAATGGCGAACAGCAAATGGCGAGCGTTCATCAACATTGTCAGCCCCCTCTCACCACCAGAATGTGGGAGCAGTGATGTGGTAAGAGCATGGGAGGCATGAACACCCACTGGGCCTTGGGAAAAGAATACCAAATTGAAGGGGACAGCTGAGCTACGTCACTGTACCCCCCTAAAAGATAGTCAGTCTCTCGCTCTCTCTCAAAACCATCTCCAGATCTGGTTTTCTGGTGGTTGTGTGGCATTGTATTTGGTTGCTCAGGCTGTCAACAGTGTGTCTAAATGAGTTGGCATTGGACTTTGAAGGCCAGCTTAAAAGGGGGAAATATTTCCTAAATGTTCTACTTGGTGAAACGTCATGCTTGTTTTGTTCGATTTGTCTGTTTCTGATAAATGTCAGACATTCAAAGAATCAATGAGCACATTCAACCACAACGTAGTCTACAGTGTGTCTGTCTTTTCAGTCTCGCCCGTTTTGTAACAATAGTGTTTTCTTGGTCGTATTTTTGCTGGTTTCGAGTGTCATTCCAAATCTCATCCATCCAGATTTTGGACAGACTATATACAAAAGACAAGAAAAAAACGAAGGAAAGCTAAACCACAGACTACTGGACAACACTGTTCTCTTTAATAAGTCTCCCGATACTCCCTCTGACCCTTCAATACTCAACAAAATGTATTTATAGCATATACACACACCAGCATTTCATTTTCAAACACATTAGAATCTGTGGAATTTCGATGGGAGGTGGCAGCATATCATGCTTTTTGCTCAGGTTGAGAAAAAAACTAAACTGCACTGATTTTTAAAATGGTGAGATGGGATGCCCTTGTGTACATTCTGTTTCAACACTGATTAAACTGAATGGATCACTGATTTGACCCAAGGTTTACCAATCCTGAATCTGGAGTACCCATGTGTGTGCTGTTTTTCGTTCAACTGATCCCTTGTTCATTTCTATAGCGCTCCTTGGAGACAACTGACGCTGTGCTGCAACAATGTAATTCTTACATTGTCAAAACGCTGTCAAACATCTTCTTCAGTATTTTGGAGACATTCTATTTGCAGTGTAGCTCCATTTACAGAACATTTACAAATATGTTTATAGAGACCATATCATTATGTTTCTAATACATATTAGTTACTGGGAAAACCTTGAAAGGCAGGAGTTAAGTAAACATTGTGATTCCTTTCATAAATTCACACACAATTTATTCCACAGACCCCTCCCTCATTTAGTCCAACTCACAAGTTTTAATTTACATTATTCACATACAACTGTACCCAGTCCTCTTAAATAAACTAAACATTAGAAACAAAAAGCCAACTCACTTCTCTTTCAACTCGTCAGCATAATAATATCAACAATTACTCATTTGTGTCAAATGTGTATTTTTTTACCCCCAGGGCTACTGAAATCTACCATGGATGATACTGCTGTGGAATAATTGATGCCACAATATCTTCTACCATCTACAAATGGTAACACTGATGCACCCTGTCGGGTGGCCATGACGTCATATCCTGTTTTTGTGTTTTGCTTGTGTCTTTTTTGCAGAATGCAGAGTTGTTGCTTCTTCTTCATCTTCTTCTGCCCTTTTCCCAGGGAAAGTTTATGCTTTTTTTGGGGCCTAGAAAGCAGTCTGTGATTGGTTTGGCACATGTCATTGGGGATGTGCACCTTCGGGAAGAGGGGGGCCCTCTACCCGTACGAGTGGAGGCTGGATTCGGGAAGGTGCAGGAGGGGGGGGCCTAAGAATCGCCTTTGTGAGTGGCACACCTCACAGGACCTCTGGAGAGATAATAAACGGAGAGGACAAGATGAGGGTCAGTTTCAACACAGTGGTACACCACACAACAAGAAAACACACCAGAGATCCTAAATGGTGTCCATTGAATGCGCCATCTAAATGGTGAGCCAAAATGGTCGCCAATTTGAGCATTTGTAAATGTGTGAGGAGGACCCACCCTCACTGTCCATGCTAAAGACGAGGCTTATAAACCCTTGACCTGGCAACAATACTACATTTTAAAAGGTCCTGAGTGCATATCACAAAGGGCATGAACCCATAAGGCTTTATAGGCTTGTTTTTATAGGGAAATGAAGAGGCTAATCAAACCAAACAGCAGAGGCTTCAGGCAGAATCCTGACTCCTTTTAATGACGGACCATCAACGACCATTCAGTCGCCCATCATGTGAGTGAGTGATAGCTAGCTGGCGCTACGAGTGTGATAAACACATATAATGCTAACAGTAGCAATAGATTGACAGAGGCAGCTGTCAGGCAACTAAACGGTCCACCACACTAGCTCACGAATATCGCCATTTGAACTTGCCCCCGGTGGTATGTTTAGAAATAAACATGTCCCCGATTCCCAATCTATGGAACTACATCATAACATTCAATCAGTGTCGATATATTAATCTCTCCAGTCACAAACCCCCAGCCCCACGGCCGTAAACCAAATAACCCCTCCAAGTCATCATAGTAAGAGAGTGTGGGGTATACAGACAGGGAAGATTAGAAATGTAATGGTAACTTGTGAAAGACTGTGACTTGAAGGCAGTGTGAGTGGCAGAGTGAATTCACTCTGATAAAAGTGGGTCATATTGTCAGAGCTCGTCTGGCTGCAGCTGGGTGACCCTCTTCTGTTTGCTTTGGATATAATGTATGACCTGCTGGCAGGCTGACAGGTGGGGACTAAGCCCTAGGGGGAGGGGCGAGGGGCAGTAATACTGACCCCGCCGTGGGGAGGGGGTGAGGGTGATGGGGGTACATAACTGGGCCGGGGTCCTGTTTCCATTCCTGGCAGCTAGCTAGCTCCCCAACACTCAGGGAATTTGACACTGGGTGTTGAGCCTAGCGACCGGAGCTCTGGGAGTGAAAGCAGTCGGTATTAAGATACCTCACTCCCTCCGCCCCTCTGTGTCACCTTAGGCACTCTAGGGGCTGGAGGATTGCCCCTACCACCTTCTATATTGGGGAGAACAAGTATTCGATACACTGCCGATTTTGCAGGTGTTTCTACTTACAAAGCATGTAGAGGTCTGTAATTTTTATCATAGGTACACTTCAACTGTGAATGATGGAATCTAAAACAAAAATCCAGAAAATCACATTGTATGATTTTTAATTAATTAATTTGCATTTTATTGCATGATATAAGTACTTGATCACCTACCAACCAGCAAGAATTCCATCTCTCACAGACTTGTTAGTTTTTCTTTAAGAAGCCCCCCTGTTCTCCACTCATTACCTGAATAAAATACACCTGTCCACACACTCAATCAAACAGACTCCAACCTCTCCACAATGGCCAAGACCAGCGAGCTGTGTAAGGACATCAGGGATAAAATTGTAGACCTGCACAAGGCTGGGATGGGCTACAGGACAATAGACAAGCAACTTGGTGAGAAGGCAACAACTGTTGGTGCAATTATTAGAAAATGGAAGAAGTGCAAGATGACGGTCAATCACCCTCGGTCTGGGGCTCCATGCAAGATCTCACCTTGTGGGGCATCAATGATCATGAGGAAGGTGAGGGATCAGCCCAGAACTACACCGCAGGACCTGGTCAATGACCTGAAGAGAGCTAGGACCACAGTCTCAAAGAAAACCATTAGTAACACACTACGCCGTCATTGATTAAAATCCTGCAGTGCATGCAAGGTCCCCCTGCTCAAGCCAGCGCAAGTCCAGGCCCGTGTGAAGTTTGCCAATGACCATCTGGATGATCCAGAGGAGGAATGGGAGAAGATCATGTGGTCTGATGAGACAAAAATTGAGCTTTTTGGCCTAAACTCCACTCACCGTGTTTGGAGGAAGAAGAAGGATGAGTACAACCCCGAGAACACCATCCCAACCGTGAAGCGTGGAGGTGGAAACATCATTCTTTGGGGATGCTTTTCTGCAAAGGGGACAGGACGACTGCACCGTATTGAGGGGAGGATGGATGGGGTTATGTATCGCGAGAGCTTGGCCAACAACCTCCTTCCGTCAGTAAGAGCATTGAAGATGGGTCGTGGCTGAGTCTTCCAGCGTGACAACGACCCGAAACACACAGCCAGGGCAACTAAGGAGTGGCTCCGTAGGAAGCATCTCAAGGTCCTGGAGTGGCCTAGCCAGTTTCCAGACCTGAACCCAATAGAAAATCTTTGGAGGGAGCTGAAAGTTCGTATTGCCCAGCGACAGCCCCGAAACCTGAAGAATCTGGAGAAGGTCTGTATGGAGGAGTGGGCCAAAATCCCTGCTGCAGTGTGTGCAAACCTGGTCAAGAACTAAAGGAAACGTATGATCTCTGTAATTGCAAACAAAGGTTTCTGTACAAAATATTAAGTTCTACTTTTCTGATGTATCAAATACTGATGTATCAAATATGTCATGCAATAAAATGCAAATTAATTACTTAAAAAAATCATACAATGTTGATTTTCTGGAATTTTGTAAAAATATTTTTTAAATGACAGAAATATAAAAATTACAGACCTCTACATGATTTTTAAGTCGGAAACTTGCAAAATCGGCAGTGTATCAAATACTTGTTCTCCCCACTGTACCTCCCTTTCTCTCCCCCTCTCTTTCCCCAGGGACACTCACGTACGCAGGGGTGATGACTTGCATCTATGACGACACTAAACCGACCAGCTCAGTTGGACGGGTCTTCGTTGCCAAGGACAACACTACGAACGCATGGCGCCTCTTTATGGCACGTTATGAACCCTGGCCCTAATGTGAAAATTCAACCACCAGAGCAGATGCGAGACCATTATTACTGATGTATTTGAACCACAGCTCCCTCCACTCAATATTTTTGTTAAACAGAAAACCCAGACATATGGCAGCAGATCCACAAGGTCTGCCATGAGAGGTGACTGTATAGTTCCCCTAAGGAAAAGCACCTTTAGTAAATCTGCATTCTCTGTGAGAGCTTCCCATGTCTGGAATACACTGCCATCAGAAACACATAACTGCACCACATAGCACACTTTCACAAAATGCTTGAAGACATGGCTAAAGGTCAATCAGATTTGTGAACATGGTCCCTAGCTGTGTGTTGCCGCTTTCCATGTTGTCTGTAGCTTGTGAGGTGTGAAAACACTTTGTTGCTTTTATTAATTTTGTCTTGCTGCTTTTTGTTCTATGTTGCTCTGTCTGTATGCTATATCTTGCTTGTCCTATGTTGCTATGTCTTGCTTGTTCTATGGTGCTATTGTCTATATTGTAATTGTTTTTAATAACCTGCCCAGGGACTGCGGTTGAAAATTAGCCGGCTGGCTAAAACCGGCACTTTTACTGAAATGTTGATTAATGTGCACTGTCCCTGTAAAAATAAAATAAACTAAACTAAACTATAGTTAAGAACACTGTCAGGGGTTGAGGATACTCTGATAAGATTCCTTGCTTGAATCCCTGGAAATATTGGCACAGCTGATACAATATTATTAGGTTATGATGTCATTTGAGGGCGGTTTCGAAGACACAGATTAAGCCTAGTCTTAGACTGAAAAGCATGTTCAATGGAGATTCTCTATTCAAATGCATTTTAGTCCAAGACTAAGCATAATCGGTGTCCAGGAAACTGGCCCTTGGAGTTCCCTCTCTCTCTGTCTATGTACCTGCGACATGCTGAGGCTTCATGGGGCCCACTTTTTTCAGGAAGGGCTCATCACTTTCAAAGGCCAGGATTGGTTCAGTGGGCATGTCACTCTCTGATTTCTCTCTCCCCCCGTTGCTGCTGTTGCCTTGATTGGCTAGCTGGATGACCTCCTCAAAGTGTGCGGTGTCCCCCTTGCTAGACAGGCCATTCTCGTGTCTGGCAGGCTGGACACCGTTGACCACATGGACCGTGGAGCTGTGGGAGGGTGAAACATGGTTACAGACAAAAGGACTATGGCCCCAAGTGGTTCAGTTGCAGATTTTCCCCTCGGGCCTGTTCAGGAAGATGTAACATTATACTGTAGCTATAACATAGGACAGAAATGATTGTCAGATAGATAGAACGATGACGGCAACATTCATAACGTTTCACATCACTGAATACAACCCTGGTCTGCCCTCAGTGGCTAACTGAAGACTTCAAACCTTATATTACACGACCCCTCGAACAAAAAACATATTTCAATAGATAAATAAACAATCTCTATTTTTATACTGAAAGCCTAGAGACTCTGTTTTCTTTTGCGGTTTGAAACTATACAAATCGGTACAGGTCTTGGTTAGAAAGCCACCCGTAGCACGCGCTCCAGCAGGTATATTTCACTGGTCATCTCCAAAGCCAACTCCTCCTTTGGACAACTTTCCTTCCAGTTCTCTGCAAAAATCACTGAAGCTGGAGTTTTATATCTCCCTCTCTAACTTTAAGCATCGGCAGTCAGAGCAGCTTACCTGATCACTGTACCTGTACACAGCCCATCTGTAAATAGCCCACCCAACTACCTCATCCCAATATTGTTATTTATTTTTGCTATTTTGCACCCCAGTATCTCTACTTGCACATCATCATCTGCAGATCTATCACTCCAGTGCTAATAATACATTGTAATTATTTTGCCACTATGGCCTATTTATTGCCTTACCTCCCTAATCTTACTACATTTGCACACACTGTATATATATTTTTCTAATGTGTTATTGACAGCACGTTTGTTTATGTGTAACTCTGTGTTGTTGTTTCTGTCGCACTGCTTTGCTTTATCTTGGACAGGTTGCAGTTGTAAATGAGAACTTGTTCTCAGCTGGCCTACCTGGTTAAATAAAGATGAAAAAATATATATATACTGTTGTTTTCTGGTTTGCTTGTTTTCTAGCACGCATGGTGGTCTTGTAATATGGTGGTCTTGCTATTTTACATTTCTAACAGATATTTTGGACAAGAGGAAATAGAGGACACGGTTTTTTGAGCCTTACCTGTCTCTCAAACCACTATGGTCGTTCTCTGTATTCTTGTTGATCTCTGGGCTTGGCTGGTAGTCAGCAGAGGCTGTGGAAACAAATAAAATCCACTGTAAAACACACACACGTGCAAGCACACACACAGTTCGCAGGGCCACCCTGAAGCAAGCACAGACAGTGCTATGACAATATGCAGGATGGATCCAACCAGTGCTGGATTCATGATTACATCCTTGGGCTGTGTGTGTCTATGTGTGTGTATCGGTGCATCCGTATCTGAGCATGTGGGTGCGTGCGCGCACGTGTGAGTTTGTGTGAGTGTGTCCAAAGGCCTGATTGAAGAGGAGCAGCGTCACACAACTTGCCTGGACTCCCCACCACATCAGTGCCTCCAATAATGGTTTCCACCATACTGGAATCCTGGCCACATGTACTCAAATCCCCTATCCCCATTTCCTACTCATCCTTCTCATCGGAAAATGTTGTGTGTGTATGTGTTCAAATGGGGATGGGGATTGTATAAGTAGGAGTGATATGTGTGTGTCTTTGTCGTGTGAACACTGTATTTTTTGTGTCTTATGTACACCTGGCTGCACAGTGACTGTCCGTGCCGCAACAATAAAGATAGAATCAAACGGAATTAAATTGACCGGCTAAATGTGGCGAGGGGTCCATTTACAGTCACTAAGCCAACCCTGCAATGCAATGCACTGCCATGAGATATTCCCAGAAACGGAAAAGCCCCCAGACTGGGTTTGGACTGCAAACAATAAGCACACGCATGGGTTATACTGTCCTAAATGAAAGTAGTGGGGCTGGGATGCTAACAATAGTATTATATAGTCTTCATATGAAAAGGGAACACAATGCAGACAGCGATGAAACCAAAGACAAAATAGCAGGAGGGAGGACAGGGACTGTTCACGGACCATTTTATTCCATTTTGTCCGGAACTACAGCACTTCACGAGCAGCACTACATATTTATTTCATTCGTGCTTTTAGCCTGGTCTAATGAGATAATTGTGCTGTTTCTGACTCTGCATGTTCACATGTATGTTTATATTGTTTTACTGTTTGCGAGCTCTTACGAAACGGGTATTTTAGTACCTACAATTGGCTTAGATGAACTTGACTTGACAAAGTACCGAAGCTAAACTGTAGGGGTGAAAAGTAGAAGTTCAGTCCCTCCATTCTAAATCAATAAGATTCCTATTATATAGGAAGAGATAGAGAGCTACTTCTTTTAATCCTATATATCGGGCCTAAACATAAACAACACACAGTCAGCTAAATCCTACTTTAAATTATGGGTGTGTAACTTGGAATTTGGCAATGTAGGCAATGGGGATTTGGATTTTTATTTTGAGTGAACAAATGTCAAAGTTAACATTAAGACTGATACAGCCATCCAATCAAAGAAGCCAAATGATCCCACTGGGCACACACTGGTTGAATCAACGTTGAACGAACGTAGAATAGACGTTGAATTGAGGTCTGTACCCAGTGGGATTTCATTAGTTTATTAAACCAGTCAGTATGTAGAGCTGAACTTTTCCATTAATGTGGCAGTGAAACACAGGCTGGAAAAGGATGATGTTTGAATCCGTTCCCCCCAGATATCATCGATGAATGAATCTAAATGAACACATTTCCTTTCGGGATTAATTGAGACAAATTGTTTGACTCCGAGTCCAAACGTCAATTTCCTGAACACAAGAGCAATATAATGACCAAAGATGGACGCCGGTTTACGCTGCATTTCATTTTCTGCTTACCTTTGTTGCTCTTGGCCTCTTTGCCATTGACTTGGGAGGGAGGTGGGGACTTGGTGTCTTTCTATAGAGAGATAAGATTATCACGTGTTACATGCATTTTAAATTGAGCCAATGTTGCAAAGGCATTGCTATTGTGCCTTTTCAACAAAAGTACCTTTTCCCCTCCGTCTGTCCTGCGTGTCCTCTTCATGATCTGCTCGAGACGCTAAGGAAGAAAGCACAAAGATGACAATGGTCAGAGAGAGGGAATACACTGAGAATGTTCACAAGGTGGAGGATGCAGATGAAGTACTCAGTCCCCATGGGTTGAATCACAGAGTAACACAGTAAATGTGCAGTAACTTAAACTCAATGGACTCCTTGTTGGCACCGAACAGCTGAAACAACACCCAAATCCTACCTGGTACAAGATAACCATGATGCTAAGGGAAGAGCTACCTGCCATAAATCAAGTAAAACATACAGATATGCCAGATGCTGGGACGTAATACGTGCTATTGGTAAAGTGGAGAGTTCGGTGGTCCGTGTGTGTGTGTGTCACAGGAGGTTGGTGGCACCTTAATTGGGGAGGACGGGCTCGTGGTAATGGCTGAAGCGCAATTAGTGGAATGGTATAAAATACATAAAACACTTGGTTTCCATGTGTTTGATGCCATTCCATGTGTTCCGTTCCAGCCATTATTATGAGCCGTCCTCCCCTCAGCAGCCTCCGCTGGTGTGTGTGCGTCGGTGCGCGTCCATGCATTCATGCGTGTGTGTGTGCGCGAGCTTCCACAGAACACAGAATCCATACCCAGTCAGGTATGTAACAGCAGCTGTGGAGCAGTGTGCAGAGGCCTGTGACTAAGCAGGGGTTTGGGTAGAGGACATACTGTTCTTGTGCAGTAATACCACTAGAGTCTGGCTCAACACACAATGTGGAGCTGCTTTGGCCAGCTGAGCTTCATGGGCTGGCAGCCTCAGATAAGAGATGGGAAAAAAAGAGGGAGGAGAGAGTGAAAGAGAGAGAGAGAGAGAGAGAGAGAGAGAGAGAGAGAGAGAGAGAGAGAGAGAGAGAGAGAGAGAAAAGAGAGAGAGAGAAGGGAGAGGGGGAAAGAGAGAGAGAGAGAGAGAGAGAGAGAGAGAGAGAGAGAGAGAGAGAGAGAGAGAGAGAGAGAGAGAGAGAGAGAGAGAGAGAGAGAGAGAGAGAGAGAGAAGGGAAAGAAAGAGGGAGAGGGAGAGAAACAGACAGAAAGAGAGAGGGGTAAGAAATAATTAAGGGAGAATGGGAGAGCGAGGGATGACGGAGGACAAGAGACGGACAGGAAGGAAAAAAGAGAGGGTGAGTAAGAGCGAAAGAAAGAGCAAGAGGGAGAGAGAGCAGACTTAGCAGGTTGCAGCATGGTGTGACTGCAGGTGGTACACCAGGTGAGGGCAGAACACAAAACCCTGGGCTGCATACTGAACGGGGCCAGTTAGGACTCACTCTCCATCATTACTGTTAATATCTAGCCTGGGGTCTTGGACCTAGTATATAGTCTTCCGCTCACACAAATAGAGACTGTAAGCCCTATTAAATCAAAACAAGTAGCCAGAGAAAGCCAACAACATCATTCTTTTTGGCGGCAAGAATGTGAAAGTTGATATTATCTTCAACAAATCCTGGTCTAAAGAGTGAAACAAAAATACACGTAATTAGAAGCCAAAATCAAGCATGCTTTCCTGTTGCTACTAGAACAATGTTATTTTTTGACTGATCCCGCAATAATAACCGTTTTGAATGAATAAGGCCCCGTGGGAGCTTACTGTAATGTACACTAAACATTTCACGCTGTACTTTTGGAAGATGTACAGTACAGGCAACACAGAAGAAACACAGTAGTTTGCCAGTCCGTTTGGCATGACAATTCCATAAGGAGATGGCAATAGCGCAGAAACAGTCTGTTTGTGCTGTCTTGCCAACTCCTTTGGCATGACAATGGATGGAATTAAATAGGAGTTGGCTACACAGCACAGATATGGGTACCAGGGTAGAGAGGACGCTGGCGGGGTATACTCATGTAGTAGAATGAACGCATGGCTCTTGTCTTACCTTCTTCCTCTCCAGCCTCTCCTGCTCCTCCTTCAGGAAGTGTTTCTCTCTGTCCAGGCGCTGTTTCTCGGCCTCCTCCTTGGCCTTAGCCTCAGCCTCCTCTCTCTGGAAAGCATACAGATTACAATGTGGTATGATCTTCCCTTACAGAGAATAAAAATAAATAAAAAATTCCCATGTGTTTTTGGAACACTTTTACACGTGGTCAACATGTTTACACGCGTGTGGTTTCATGTTATCACACGTTGCTTTACAGGTTGTCACATGTTATCACATGAGCTGCACAATAAGATCACATGAACATGTGTTTTTTGGAACACTTCACATGGGATCACATGTGAGATTCATGTGAAAGGGTTACCATAGAGATACATTATATTACTGACCAAGGTGGCAACCCTTTTAGTCACACCGCTGGGATGCCAACGTCCATTCCAGTGTTCCATTTAATTGTATGGATTTTACAATGCTAATAACATGTTACTACCACCAATAGTGTTGTTGTATATACGTTATCCTGAGGGAGAAAGTGGACTGTATAAAACTACAGGAAATACTATCTTTTTGTAGTAGCAGAAGTGAACACTTTCAACATTGTGAGAATTTTGTCATTGTATTACACCTGTCATTGAACACAATACCCTTTCTAGGCTTAAAATACATCATTATTGAAACCACGAAAGACACTTCACTGACAACGCACTAGACGGTATCATAGGGTCGCCAGCCAGAGAAAACAACCACTTAGACAGGGACAGAAACCACACAAACCCAGGGGCAGCTCCTATCTCCTATCACACAGTCTATGTTGACACTGCAAACAAACACTTCTGTGAATCACAGTGTTTTCCGGCTAACTGACTGACATCTGTTCCTCGGGATCCTGGACCTCGACTGCTCCTCAGCAACAGCGGTAAAACCATTGGTAAATACAGGAAGTCGACAGTGTGTCAAACAGACTCAGGCCTTTTGTGTTGATCTCCAAAAAGCGAAAGGGGTAATTCAATGTGCATTAATGTCAATGTCTGTAGCCATTAGGAAAATATTGACTGATGCTACAGACAAATCACATTGGTTGAAAGTGATTTGGACAAATATACGAAACAAGGTTGGTTATGAGATATGCCTTATCAAATGAGGTCAGGTAGATGACAAACTTGGCTAAAGTAGTAATATGGGACAGAGAGGGTGTTAAATACAGACAGGGTTACAGAAGGATCTCTGTCACAAAGCAGGTGGACAATAAGAAAAGCAGACGGACATACGGACAGAAAGATGGACAGACACAGCACCCTCTGTGTGTGTAGTCCAGCCCCCTCTGTGTGTGTAGTCCAGCCCCTCTCTGTGTGTGTAGTCCAGCCCCCTCTGTGTGTGTAGTCCAGCCCCCTCTGTGTGTGTAGTCCAGCCCCTCTCTGTGTGTGTAGTCCAGCCCCCTCTGTGTGTGTAGACTAGCTCCCTCTGTGTGTTTAGAGAAGCCCCCTCTCTGTGTGTGTGGACTAGCTCCCTTGTGTGTGTGGACTAGCTCTCTGTTGGACTAGGCCCCTGTGTGTCTGGACTAGGCCCCTCTGTGTGTGTGGACTAGGACCCTCTGTGTGTGTGGACTAGGCCCCTCTGTGTGTGTGGACTAGGCCCCTCTGTGTGTCTGGACTAGGACCCTCTGTGTGTGTGGACTAGGTGTGTGTGGACTAGCTCCTTTGTGTGTGTGGACTAGGCCCCTCTGTGTGTGTGGACTAGGCCCCTCTGTGTGTGTGGACTAGGCCCCTCTGTGTGTGTGGACTAGGCCCCTCTGTGTGTGTGGACTAGGCCCCTCTGTGTGTGTGGACTAGGCCCCTCTGTGTGTGTGGACTAGGCCCCTCTGTGTGTGTGGACTAGGCCCCTCTGTGTGTGTGGACTAGGCCCCTCTGTGTGTGTGGACTAGGCCCCTCTGTGTGTGTGTGGACTAGGCCCCTCTGTGTGTGTGGACTAGGCCCCTCTGTGTGTGTGGACTAGGCCCCTCTGTGTGTGTGGACTAGGCCCCTCTGTGTGTGTGTGGACTAGGCCCCTCTGTGTGTGTGTGGACTAGGCCCCTCTGTGTGTGTGTGGACTAGGCCCCTCTGTGTGTGTGTGGACTAGGCCCCTCTGTGTGTGTGTGGACTAGGCCCCTCTGTGTGTGTGTGGACTAGGCCCCTCTGTGTGTGTGTGGACTAGCTCCCTCTGTGTGTGTGACTAGCTCCCTCTGTGTGTGTAGACTAGCTCCCTCTGTGTGTGTAGACTAGCTCCCTCTGTGTGTGTAGACTAGCTCCCTCTGTGTGTGTAGACTGCCCCCCTCTGTGTGTGTAGACTAGCCCCCCTCTGTGTGTAGACTACCCCCCTCTGTGTGTGTAGACTACCCCCTCTGTGTGTGTAGACTACCCCCCTCTGTGTGTGTAGACTACCCCCTCTGTGTGTGTAGACTACCCCCTCTGTGTGTGTAGACTACCCCCTCTGTGTGTGTAGACTACCCCTGTGTGTGTAGACTCTGTGTGTGTAGACTACCCCCTCTGTGTGTGGAGACTAGCTCCCTCTGTGTGTGGAGACTAGCTCCCTCTGTGTGTGTAGACTAGCCCCCTCTGTGTGTGTAGACTAGCCCCCTCTGTGTGTGTAGACTAGCCCCCTCTGTGTGTGTAGACTACCCCCCTCTGTGTGTGTAGACTACCCCCTCTGTGTGTGTAGACTAGCTCCCTCTGTGTGTGTAGACTGCCCCCTCTGTGTGTGTAGACTAGCCCCCTCTGTGTGTAGACTACCCCCTCTGTGTGTAGACTACCCCCTCTGTGTGTGTAGACTACCCCCTCTGTGTGTGTAGACTACCCCCTCTGTGTGTGTAGACTACCCCCTGTGTGTGTAGACTAGCTCCCTCTGTGTGTGTAGACTACCCCCTCTGTGTGTGTAGACTAGCTCCCTCTGTGTGTGTAGACTAGCTCCCTCTGTGTGTGTAGACTAGCTCCCTCTGTGTGTTTAGAGAAGCCCCTCTCTGTGTGTGTAGACTACCCCCTATGTGTGTGTAGACTAGCCCCCTCTGTGTGTGTAGACTAGCCCCCCTCTGTGTGTGTAGACTACCCCCCTCTGTGTGTGTAGACTACCCCCCTCTGTGTGTGTAGACTAGCTCCCTCTGTGTGTGTAGACTAGCTCCCTCTGTGTGTGTAGACTAGCTCCCTCTGTGTGTGTAGACTAGCTCCCTCTGTGTGTGTAGACTAGCTCCCTCTGTGTGTGTAGACTAGCTCCCTCTGTGTGTGTAGACTAGCTCCCTCTGTGTGTGTAGACTAGCTCCCTCTGTGTGTGTAGACTAGCTCCCTCTGTGTGTTTAGAGAAGCACCCTCTCTGTGTGTGTAGACTAGCTCCCTCTGTCTGCTGGCAGTTGGGGTGCTTGTTCACCTGTTTCTGTAGGCGCTCATTCTCCTCCTGCTCTGCCCTGGCTCTCTCCTGCGCTTCCTTCTCCTCATCCACACGCTGGGCCTCGTCTCTCAGGCGCTGCTCCTCAGCCATGAGGCGCGCTTCCTCCTCTCTGCGCTTGCTCTCCTCCGCCTCCCGCAGCTTACGCTCCTCTCGCAGGACCCTGAGCAAAGGATGACAAGCATTTAGCAATCCTACCTATAATGCAGTCTCTTCCCCACTTTCGCTATCTCGCCATGAGTATAGCGAGCAATACAACCTATTACGTATCGACAACCACTATACCAATCAAAACATAGGCTCATTTACCCGATACAAACGGAGCAAAGTACAGAGAGGTCCTTAATGAAAAACTGCTCCAGAGTGCTCAGGGCCTCAGACTGGGGAGAAGGTTCACGTTGCTACACAACAACGACCCTATACACACAGCCAAGTCAACGCAGGAGTGGCTTCGGGACAAATCTCTGAATGTCCTCGAGTAGCCCAGCCAGAGCTCGGACTTGAACCCAATTGAACATCTCTGGAGAGACCTAAAAATAGCTGTGTAGCAACGCTCCCCATTGAACGTGACAAAGCTTGAGGATCTGCAGAGAAGAATGGGAGAAACTTCACAAATACAGGTGTGCAAAGATTGTAGCGTCATAATCACTGCCAAAGTTGCTTCAACAAAGTACTGAGTAAAGGGTCTGAATACTTATGTACAGTGGCAAGAAAAAGTATGTGAACTAGAGGTCGACCGATTATGATTTTTCAACGCCGATACCGATTATTGGAGGACCAAAGAAAGCAGATCTCGATTAATCGGCCGGTTCCAAAAAATATATATATATTTGTAATAATGACAATTAGAACAATACTGAATTAACACTTTTATTTTAACTTAATATAATACACCAATCAAATCAATTTAGCCTCAAATAAATAATGAAACATCTTCAATTTTGCAAAGTGTTGGAGAAGAAATAAAAGTGCAATATGTGCCATGTAAAAACCTGCTGCTGCCTACCACCACTCAGTCAGACTGCTCTATCAAATATCAAATCATAGACTTATTCCTGTTACATTGCACAACGTAAAATTCTGGCAAATTAGTTTGCAACGAGCCAGGCGGCCCAAACTGTTGCATATACTCTGACTCTGCGTGCAATGAACGCAAGAGGAATGACACAATTTCCCGTTGTTCAAAGAAATTCATGTTTAATATTGCCTGCTAACATTAATTTATTTTAACTAAATATGCAGGTTTAAAAATATATACTTCTGTGTATTGATTTTAAGGAAGGCATTGATGGTTATGGTTAGGTACATTCGTGCAACGATTGTGTTTTTTCCGCAAATGCGCTTTTTTGGCGAAGTTGGCTGTCAATTATATGAAGAAATAGTCTTCAGAGTTCGCAACGAGCCAGGCGGCCCAAACTGCGGCGGCAGCGTAGCCTAGTGGCTAGAGCGTTGGACTAGTAACCGGAAGGTTGCGAGTTCAAACCCCCGAGCTGACAAGGTACAAATCTGTCGTTCTGCCCCTGAACAGGCAGTTAACCCACTGTTCCCAGGCCGTCATTGAAAATAAGAATGTGTTCTTAACTGACTGCCTGGTTAAATAAAGGTAAAATTAAAATTAAAATTCCTTGACTTCTGTTCCACAGAATGCAAGAGAAGTGAATTTCCTGTTGATAAAAGAAATTCATGTTAGCAGGCAATATTACCCAAATATACAGGTATAAAATTATATACTTGTGTATTGATCCTTAAGGCATTGATGTTTATAGTTAGGTACACGTTGGTGCAACGACAGTGCTTTGTTCGCGAAAGCTCTTGTTAAATCACCAGTTTGGCGAAGTAGCCTGTGATTCAATGATAAATTAACAGGCACCGCATTACTAGATAAACTAGTAATATCATCAACCATGTGTAGTTTAGTGATTATGTTAAGATTGATTGTTTTTTATAAGATACGTTTAAGGCTAGCTAGCACCTTACTTTGGCTCCTTGCTGCACGCACATAACAGGTAGTCAGCCTGCCACGCAGTGTCCTCGTGGAGTGCAATGTAATCGGCCATGATCGGTGTCTAAAAATGCAGATTACCGATTGTTATGAAAACTTGAAATCGTCCCTAATTAATCGGCCATTCCGAT
The DNA here is from genome assembly GCF_021184085.1 of Oncorhynchus gorbuscha. Classification (NCBI taxonomy): domain Eukaryota; kingdom Metazoa; phylum Chordata; class Actinopteri; order Salmoniformes; family Salmonidae; genus Oncorhynchus; species Oncorhynchus gorbuscha. The sequence goes on from NC_060187.1 coordinate 59,026,988, forward strand.
TAATCTGTCGACCTCTAATGTGAACCCTTTGGAATTACATGGATTTCTGCATTCATTGGTCATAAAATGTGATCTGATCTTTATCTAAGTCACAACACTAGACAAACACAGTCTGCTTAAACTAATAACACACAAAAAAATATATTTCTTCATGTCTTTATTGAGAACACCGTGTAAACATTCACAGTGCAGGGTGGGAAAAGTATGTGAACCCTTGGATTTAATAACTGGTTGACCCTCCTTTGGCAGCAATAACCTCAATCCAATGTTTTCTGTAGTTGCGGATCAGAGCTGCACAATGGTCAGGAGGAATTTTGGACCATTCCTCTTTACAAAACTGTTTCAGTTCAGCAATATTCTTGGGATGTCTGGTGTGAACCGCTCACTTGAGGTCATGTCACAGTGTTTCAAAACGGGTTGAGGGCAGGACTCCAGAAGGTTTATTTTCTTCTGTTGAAGCCATTCTGCTGTTGATTTACTTTTGTGTTTTGGGTCATTGTCCTGTTGCATCACCCAACTTCTGATGAGCTTCAATTGGCGAGCAGATAGCCTTACATTCTCCTGCAAAATGTTGTGATAAACTTGCAAATTCATTTTTCCGTTGATGATAGTAAGCTGTCCAGGCCCTGAGGCAGCCCTAAAACCATGATGCTCCCTCCACTATACTTTACTGTTAGGATGAGGTTGATGTTGTTGTGCTGTGCCTTTTTTCTTCACACATAGGGTTGTGTGTTCCTTCCAAACAACTCAACTTTAGTTTCATCTGTCCACAGAATATGTTGCCAGTAACGCTGTGGAACATCCAGGTGCTCTTTTGCGAACTTCAGACATGCAGCAATGTTTTTTTTAGACAGCAGTGGCTTCTTCCATGGTGTCCTCCCATGAACCCCATTCTTGTTTAGTGTTTTACGTATTGTAGACTAATCAACAGAGATGTTAGCATGTTACAGAGATTTCTGTAAGTCTTTAGCTGACACTCTAGGATTCTTCTTAATCTCATTGAGTATTCTGATCTGTGCTGCTGCAGTAAACTTTGCAGGACAGCCTATCCTAGGGAGAGTAGCAACAGTGCTGAACTTTCTCCATTTATAGACAATTTGTCTTACCGTGGACTGATGAACATCAAGGCTTTTAGAGATACTTTTGTAACCCTTTCCAGCGTTATGCAAGTAAACCATTCTTTATCATAGGTCTTTTGAGATCTCTTCTTTTTCGAGGCATGGTTCACATCAGGCAATGCTTCTTGTGAACAGCAAACTAACATTTTGTGAGTGTTTTTTATAGGGCAGGGTAGCTCGAACCAACATCACCTATCTTGTCTCATTGATTGGACTCCAGGTTAGCTGACTCCTGACTCCGATTAGCTTTTGGAGAAGTCATTAGCCTTGGGGTTCACATACTTTTTCCAACCTACACTGTGAATGTTTAAATGATGTATTGAATATAGACAAGAAAAATACAATAATTTGTGTGTTATTAGTTGAAGCAGACTGTTTGTCTATTGTTGTGACTTAGATGAAGATCAGATCAAATTTGATGACCAATTTATGCAGAAGTCCAGGTAATTCCAAAGGGTTCACATACTTTTTCTTGCCACTGTAAATGTGATATAAGTTTTTTATTTTTTTAATAAATTAGCAAAACAATGTGTGTGTAAAACACGATTAAATCCATTTTAGAATAAGGCTGTGACCTAACAAAATGTGGAAAAAGTCAAGGGGTCTGAATACTTTCCAGAAGGCACTGTATACATCTAGATTTAGACTAAATCAGTTAACATGTGCTCTGTCTTAAAGAGTGAATCTTTGTCTTTGTAAAACATTGGCAACAGCTGTGTCAGGAAAATAAAAAGTTGAACACAATCAGGAAAATTAAACTATTTTAAAAGGAAATCGTTGCCTGCTGATAAAATGGAGAGGAACAGAGAGCAACAGGAGCCCATTGCCCAGCCTGACAGCTGTCCCGATATAAATACCCAGTGGTCACATAGTAACTGTGGTCAACATGGCACAATAGGCTGACACGGGAAATCCTTTTTAGCTCATAAACCTGAGCGGAGGGGGGCAACTTAAGGCATTACACAAATGTCAACAGCTCCACACCTCTGGGGGTAACACGAGCACCACCCATACTGTATCACAGACAGCACTGTGTGGTCTAATTCTGCCCTGCATACGATACGGTGGAGAACTGTACTGTACTCCATATGCTGATGCTTTACACATGAAATTATTCAAATTGTGATGTGCTGCCATGGTTACTTCCACCTTGTCCCTTCAAGCTGGTAAGAGATAGGTTGTCTTTACAGTAGAAAGGATCATGGATATAAAGTGTTTCTGGAAGACCTGGGAATATTGTGGAAATTTCAGGAATTTTGCGGGTTTTGCAGTGTGGGTTTATGTGTGGGTTTATGTACTGCAAATGAGGATAATATGATTCTCACTTCTCTCTCTCCTCCAGCTCGCGTTTCTCCTGCTCCTCCCGCTCCCTCTGCTCCCGGGCCTGCCTCCTCTTCTCGGCCAGGATCCGGGCGGCCTCCTCTGGGTTGTTGGTGCCCGCCATGGGCTTGGCTGACGAGGAGGCTGGGGCTGGGGATGATGCAGGGATACTGGGGGCTGATTGGGCAGAAGGAGGGACCTCAGAGGGAGTGGTGGTGGCCGTCGTGTTTGGTGTACTCAGCGAAGGGGGCGTGGCCAGAGCAGAGGATACCACGATTGAAGGAACGGGGGAGCCTGGAGAGAGAGTTGAACAGGAAAAGAGGAGAGGAATGGGAAAGTCCAATAAAAGTATTTTCCAATAGACAAATCACTGTTCAAGCTATCGTCTTCTTTATAAAACCTTGATAAAACTGTGTAATTACACTATGACAAGTCTTGATTGATTCAAACAGTGGCAAAGCATGGAAACCTTGGCCATTTTTGGATTCTGTAAACTTGGGAGACTTGTAATTATAGCATTTTTCAGTAATTAGCACCACCTCTGCTGTTCCTCAATGAGTGTGAAGGAGAGCAAGACAGAGAAGCTGTGTAACTCACTTAACGAGCTGGCATTGCTGGCGTGCCTAATTAACTACAAAGGTAATCATCCTCTGGCTGTGCCGACGCTACTACGCACTGACACGCGTACGTACGCATTCCCTTTTTCCAGTTCACTCTTCTCAGCAAAGGGAACAACTGAGCCAAACCACAAAGAACTAAATAAGCAAAGTATGAATCAGCCGTGGCAGGCATTGGCCTACAGAAAACAGACACACTAAAATCCAACTTGTGTCAGGGGGAAATTGAAAGAATTGTATGGGTACACAGTGTTCTCTCATCCCTGTAAGAGGAGTACACTCTACTAACACATAACCCTCCACCTGGGGGTACTAACTAGCTACTGAATACTCACTCTTGCCTTTGGGCTCCTCGGGCGTGGCTGACCTACGGCCGCGGGTCTCCCTGGCCCTCTCCAGGGGTACGGGGGAGGAGTTGCGCCCGTGGTCCACCCGGGCCGGGGTCCTAGCCCTCTTGGGCCGGGCCTTGGGGGTGGAGGGACTAGCCCGGGCTGAGGAGGGAGGTTTGGGGGAGGCAGCAGGGCTAGGAGAAGAGGAGGAAGGTCTTGCTCTAGGAGTAGTGGCAGGTGAGGCAGCCCGCTGTCTGGATAAGAGACTAGGACTGGAGAGAGGGAGGAAGGGAGCGAGGGGAGCAGAGTGTGAGAGAGAGCTATTATGAAAAACATGAATAGATACAAATCTGACAAATCATTAGAAATCATTAGAAATATGTAAATAATAATAAGCAAACAACAGTTAAGTAAAGTTTAGTCGAACATTTAGTCATATCCAGTCCTAGGGATGAAAAAATTGCCCGCCTCTATATACAATCAGCGAGGAGACTACCACTAATATATCCATTGAATTAATACTATTGAACTGTTTCTGTTACATATGTGCCTCCCTAACCTCAAGTCTCAGACAGCAGTCAATAAACATGACCTCAGCAGGTAGCAAGGGTCAGACACGACACAACACAACATAACACGTGTAACATTGTGTGGTCTGTGACAGAGCATTATGGGATGGTTTCCCAGCAGTAGACAGTGTAATTCTCTCTCTCTCTCTCTCTCTCTCTCTCTCTCTCTCTCTCTCTCTCTCTCTCTCTCTCTCTCTCTCTCTCTCTCTCTCTCTCTCTCTCTCTCTCTCTCTCTCTCTCTCTCTCTCTCTCTCTCTCTCTCTCTCTCTCTCTCTCTCTCTCTCTCTCTCTCTCTCTCTCTCTCTCTCTCTCTCTCTCTCTCTCTCTCTCTCCTCTCTCTCTCTCTCTCTCTCTCTCTCTCTCTCTCTCCCGACCCCTTTGTTAAGTCACAGCACTCATTTTTGTCTCCCTCTTCTCCTCTATCTATCAGTGAGCCCATCCATTTCCATGTCCCGCGGCCGGCTATGCTAGACGCACTGGATAAATATCCTTCGGCTCAGGGGCCTCATGCTTTTAAGTCTTAGCCTGCGTTCACTTAAACACACAGACACGCTGGTTTCACCATCTGCACTCACAGCCATGGTATCTTTGTCTCTTACTGTATCCCTAACCTCAAGAAACACTCTAAGCTCTAATTGTAGTGTTTCCCCCTATTCACACTATAATGTCAACCCAATCTATGTATGCTGTGCTGGCTTGTATATGGTCTTTACACATGATCCTTTCCTGCAAGTTTTCAACAACTCTGGTGGATGTGTAACCAGGACAATACAGCACAGCCTTGGCTTGACTTGGTTCGACTCGGCTCAGTAGTGGGTAAAGGGTGTTCAATGCTTTACTGTGCCAAAGGCAGATACAGTAGATCTGTGTGAGGGTAGGTTACCTGGGGTCCGGTTTGTGTCTCATACTGGGTAAGGACTGTCTCTTCTTCAGCACCTTGTCTTTGCTGAGAGCACTCTTCTCCTTCTCGTTCTCCCGCTCCTTGTCCTTCTTCTCTTTCTTTTTCTTCTCTATCTGCAGAGAGACAAGGGCCAAGACACAAACCATCAGAAAGGTATGAATGATCAAAACATCTCTCTCGAAACACCAAAATTACACGGTACATTCTAGCTTATTGAAAAGTGCCAAACAGTGTTGCATTGCATTTAAACGGTAAGGGATGGTAGTAGGGTCTGGTTGAACAGGTGTCGAAGTCCTGTCTGTCTGTGCCCTTCACTGTCTAGGACCCTCTTCGATTTGCATCTCTGCCATCTACTCTCCTCCCTATCCTGCCAATGAAATTGAAAAAACACGAAAGGAAAGAAAAAGGGGTGGTTGACATACCGGCGTGGAGTCGCGTCGGCGCTGGGTGATGTCGGGCGTGCTGGACGTCACCCTCCAGCGGTCGGAGCAGCGGTGGTGGGGCCGGTGGGCACACAGCGTCAGCGGGCTGGCCGAGGCCGAACGAGGGCATAGGGGCGACTCTGGAGAGAAGGAGAGGCACACAGAGAGCAGGTGGGAGATAGAGAGAAGGGAGGTTGGAGAAATACATACGACACCCATATCTAAAAACACAAGCAGAGCCTAGCAAACAAAGGTATTCATTGCCGCACATCACGTCACATACCCCACATCAGAGTTTCTCAAACCTCTTATCGTAGTTCATAAAGCTCATTCAAGGGCTTGATGATTAGTTGACAAGTGGAATCAGATATGCTAGCTCTGACTGGAGCAAATTGATCAAATACATGGAACTTCTGGGGGCCAAGAGGATAGGTTGGAGAGATGCTGATCTAAATGACAAAGATACCCACTAATAGCAGGTCTCATCTATCCCAGTGTGACTGTGCTAACTACTTACGGTCTTTACCGTTGCTGAGCACGCTGGCGACGCTGCGACTACGGGCCAGAAAGGACAGGGTGGGCGTCATCAGTCGGTCCACAATGCTGCTCTCCCATGGGCTCAGCTGGAGGCTACGGGCTGCTGGAGGGGACAAACATTACCAATGTTATCGCATATATTCAAAATCCTATGGTGGCCCAAGGGGCAAACCAGCTTTTTGCCTCTTAGAGACACTGTGAATGTCTCCACTTCTGTATCGCTACGTCAGACGACGTCAGTGTTCAAACAGCATTAAAATGCACCTTATACCCACGAACTGTTTGATAACTATTGCAAACCAATTTTAGTAAATGATCCATTCTCGCATTCACATCGCAGCATCACAGAAAGTACCTTTTGATTCTCATTTCATATAAAATAGTGACAATGAGCTAAGCTTTGCTCAGTTAGCTTTCCCACCTTATATATTATAATGACAGATCAAATAACACTATCTCACCCGCAAAAACCCTTATGTCTCTAGTAAACATGCTCTATGGGGAAATGGTGGGTTCCAGATTAGACTGGGAAAACTCCCAGACACATAGTAACATGAGAGGGAGGGAGAACAAGTATTTGATACACTGCCGATTTTGCAGGTTTTCCAACTTACAAAGCATGTAGAGGTCTGTAATTTTATCATAGGTACACTTCAACTGTGAGAGACGGAATCTAAAACAAAAATCCAGAAAATCACATTGTATGATTTTTAAGTAATTAATTTGCATTTAATTGCATGACATAAGTATTTGTTCACCTACTAGCCAGTAAGAATTCCAGCTCTCACAGACCTGTAAGTTTTTCTTTAAGAAGCCCTCCTGTTCTCCACTCATTACCTGTATTAACTGCACCTGTTTGAACTCGTTACCTGTATAAAAGACACCTGTCCACACACTCAATCAAACAGACTCCAACCTATCCACAATGGCCAAGACCAGCAAGCTGTGTAAGGACATCAGGGATAAAATTGTAGACCTGCACAAGGCTGGGATGGGCTACAGGACAATAGGCAAGCAGCTTGGTGAGAAGGCAACAACTGTTGGCGCAATTATTAGAAAATGGAAGAAGTTCAAGATGACATTCAATCACCCTCGGTCTGGGGCTCCATGCAAGATCTCACCTCGTTGGGCATCAATGATCATGAGGAAGGTGAGGGATCAGCCCATAACTACATGGCAGGACCTGGTCAATGACCTGAAGAGAGCTGGGACCACAGTCTCAAAGAAAACATTAGTAACACACTACGCTGTCATGGATTAAAATCCTGCAGTGCATGCAAGGTCAAGCCAGCACATGTCCAGGCCCATCTGAAGTTTGCCAATAACCATCTGGATGATCCAGAGGAGGAATGGGAGAAGATCATGTGGTCTGATGAGACAAAAATAGACCTTTTTGGTCTAAACTCCACTCACCGTGTTTGGAGGAAGAAGAAGGATGAGTACAACCCCAAGAACACCATCCCAACCGTGAAGCATGGAGGTGGAAACATCATTCTTTGGGGATGCTTTTCTGCAAAGCGGACAGGACGACTGCACCGTATTGAGGGGAGGATGGATGGGGTCGTGTATCGCGAGATCTTGGCCAACAACCTCCTTCCCTCAGTAAGAGCATTGAAGATGGGTCGTGGCTGGGTCTTCCAGCATGTCAATGACCCGAAACACACAGCCAGGGTAACTAAGGAGTGGCTCCGTAAGAAGCATCTCAAGATCCTGGAGGTCTCCAGACCTGAACCCAATAGAACATCTTTGGAGGGAGCTGAAAGTTCGTATTGCCCAGCGACAGCCCCGAAACCTGAAGGATCTGGAGAAGGTCTGTATGGAGGAGTGGGCCAAAATCCCTGCTGCAGTGTGTGCAAACCTAGTCAAGAACTACAGGAAACGTATGATCTCTGTCATTGCAAACAAAGGTTTCTGTACCAAATATTAAGTTCTGCTTTTCTGATGTATCAAATACTTATGTCATGCAATAAAATGCAAATGAATTCCTTAAAAATCATACAATGTGATTTTCTGGATTTTTGTTTTAGATTCCGCCTCTCACAGTTGAAGTGTACCTATGATAAAAATGACAGACCTCTACATGATTTGTAAAGTAGGAAAACCTTCAAAATCGGCAGTGTATCAAATACTTGTTCTCCCCACTGTATATGCCAGAGCAGTATAAAGCAAGCCCTGCCAGAGTTAGCAACATCCTTTATTTAGAAAAACACCTCTGGCTATGGAGGCAGCTGTTCAGAACATTGACATTGAAAACGAGGGAGGAGAGAGATGAAAGAAGTCCACTGCAGAGGTTTGCTCGGGGTCGTTCGTGGTACACGTCCCACTTCCCTATTAAACCTGCCCTGAAGGATAATAAGGTTATCCAGCAGTGAGGGAAAGAGAGAGAGAGAGAACGTCTGAGAGAGAGAGCGAGAGAGAGAGAGGGACTGAAATAAGAGAGGAGAGTGAGCTTTTGATAGAAAAACGAGTGAAACAAAAGAACAGGGGGTAGACGAGAAAGATGAGGAGTAGAGACGAGGGAGGAAGAAGAGAGAGACGAGAGTGAAAGATAGGGTAGGTAAGAGAGAGGAGACAGGGAGAGAAATAGAGGAAAAGAGGGAGAGGGTTTACGCTTTCACCGGAGACCCTTAATCTATTTTCAAGCATCACAGGTGTTCCTGTGGAGTTTTCAGAATGCATTATCTCTCAAAATGCTGACTCATCCCTTAGTGGCTGACTTTTAAAACTTTTAAACACTAAAGTTCCTATGTGTTTACACTGGCGCACTGCAACCTACCTAGACATGTACTTATGAAATAACTCTGTACCTGCAGTGGTGTTCTAGGTGCACTAAAACACCTCTGACTTGTGTGAGTAACTCTGAATATGAGTTACTAGATTCAGCATAGTACAGTGTAGTTATTTCAGGTTAGCATAGGCCTGATAACCCATTCATCATCATCATCATCATCATCACCATCACCAAGACATCATCATCGCCATTCAAAACATTGACCAAGACTTTCCAACGAGTGAAAAAACATCTACTGACACACAAACCAAAGAGCACGAAATGACCATCACCGGCAAATGAATAACCCAAGAGGACACCAAAACAACGTGGGACATAAAATATGAAGACAGTGTAAATGAACCCATATATTCACACCAAAGTATGAAGTATATAAATGCAGGGACTGAACAAAATGCAGAGGGAGGGAGAAAAAGCATAACCCATGAACCACAGAAGAATAAAAACTACGGTGGATTTGAATTTGGAAGGTGAAAATGATACGGTAATCAACCATCGAACACAGACAGGCGATTGGATTGGAGACAGCGGTGGGGAGAAAAATAAAATGGGGAGAAAAATAAAATGTGAGAAAACGGATATGAAAAGGGGGCGTTCCCGGAAAAGAGGGCCTGACGTGTCTTACTTCTGTTGGGGGAATTCCAAAGGGTGGCGGAGGACTTGGAGAGTCTCTTGTTTATAACCGAGTCCACGTGTTTGGGCAGGTTGACCGTCGACATGGAGCATCTGCCTGTGAAGCCAAGAGAGTAGTCCACAGAGATGGTGGGTCACACTGTTTCACACAGGGGAGGGAGACCTCCAGGATGTGTCACGGTGATATCTATCCCCCCCCCCCCCCCCCACACATGCGTACATACATACAGCAAACATCCAAATACCAAAATGGTGTATTTCCAGAGGGCAACTATTTCTGATTCAAAAAGAAACAAAATAATAAAACATCTGTATTGAACTTTTCTCATCTGACAGTGTTATTTTACATTCCTTTGACATGGAGATACCGGGAAACAGAACTGAAATTCAAACTGTCATGTCAAAGTATACTTTGAGGAGCCTCCACCAAAAATCGAATACAATCTGAAAACAGACAATTGATGGTAGAGGGAAATAACACAGTTAGGGGGGCTTTTTCTACACGCGGAGCAAATATATTCAAATCAATATTGTGTTGAGTCTAGTGGGTCATGCATCATTCAGTTAGATCTTGATGTTCAAAATAGATACACTTAACAGTAGAAGTCAAAAGTTTGGACACACCTACTCATTGAAGGGCTTTTTTTATTTTTACTATTTTCTACACTGTAGAATAATAGTGAAGACTTCAAAACCATGAAAGAACACATATGGAATCGTGTAGAAAGCAAAAAAGTGTTAAACAAATCAAAATATATTTTATATTTGATGCTCTTCAAAGTAGCCACCCTTGATGACAGCTTTGCAAACTCTTGACATTCTCTCAATCAGCTTCACCTGGAATGCTTTTCCAACAGTCTTGAAGGAGTTTCCACATATGCTGAGCACAAGTTGGCTGCTTTTCCTTCACCCTGTGGTCCAACTCATCCCTAACCATCTCAATTGGGTTGAGGTCAGGTGATTGTGGAGGCCAGTTCATCTGATGCAGCACTCTATCACTCTCCTTCTTGGTCAAATATCCCTTACAAATATCCCTTAGCCTGGAGGTGTGTTGGGTCATTGTCCTGTTGAAAAACAAATGGTAGTCCCACTAAGCGCAAACCAGATGGGATGGGGTATCGCTGCAGAATGCTGTGGTAGCCATGCTGGTTAAGTGTGCCTTGAATACTAAACATATCACAGACAGTGTCACCAGCAAAGCACCCCCACACCATTACACCTTCTCCTCCATGCTTCACGGTGGGAACCACACATGCGGAGATCATTGTGAAGCAAAATTACAAGATTATATTATAATACTATTATTGCATCAAATGGTTGTTTTATGGAATAGAATAGGGTTCTTAAAACACTCTCATCTGTGCGTGGTCTTCTGAGTTGGGCCTCTGGGGCTTAATGCTGACAGTGGATTTACGATGCCTTTGGTGATTAAAAACCTAAAGACCGCATTCCATAGCATGAGTTGGTGTTTGTGTACAGGGAGGTACCAGGGTAGAGATGGCTTGGGTATGAATAATGATGAGGGGAACCTTGTTTTGGGGGCCAGACCCTGTTTCCACACAATGAGAGACTTCTCTACAGCAGATACTGGCTGCTGTGAATTATTATTTTCTTTCATACGAAATCCTAACCTTGTGACCCATTCCACACATCTGTTATTTGTCATGTAAACTGGGTGTATCTTTGCCATATAAAAGATATTTGTATTCTTTGTGACAGGGCTCTCAACACAACAGTCAAGAGTGTTGTGTCATTCACTTATGTGTGTGGTGTGACATGCTTTCCTTATTAATAAGTGAATAAATATTTAGTTTAAGTACAACTCTGACTTGTGTGATAAGTTTGTCTCTCCTCACTTGATAATAAATAAAAAGCCACCACAGTCATCCGTTCACCTACTCTGCGTTTCACAAAGACACGGAAGTTGGAACCAAAAAGCTCAAATTTGGACTCATCAGACCAAAGGACATATTTCCACCGGTCTAATGTCCATTGCTCATGTTTCTTGGCCCAAGCAAGTCTCTTCTTCTCATTGGTGTCCTTTACATTTACATCTTATCCAGAGCGACTTACAAATTGGTGCATTCACCTTATGACATCCAGTGGAACAGTCACTTTACAATAGTGCATCTAAATCTTAAGGGGGGGGGGGTGAGAAGGATTACTTATCCTATCCTAGGTATTCCTTAAAGAGGTGGGGTTTCAGGTGTCTCCGGAAGGTGGTGATTGACTCCGCTGTCCTGGCGTCGTGAGGGAGTTTGTTCCACCATTGGGGGGGCCAGAGCAGCGAACAGTTTTGACTGGGCTGAGCGGGAACTGTACTTCCTCAGTGGTAGGGAGGCGAGCAGGCCAGAGGTGAATGAACGCAGTGCCCTTGTTTGGGTGTAGGGCCTGATCAGAGCCTGGAGGTACTGAGGTGCCGTTCCCCTCACAGCTCCGTAGGCAAGCACCATGGTCTTGTAGCAGATGCGAGCTTCAACTGGAAGCCAGTGGAGAGTAGTGGTTTCTTTGCAGCAATTCGACCATGAAAGCTTGATTCACGCAGTCCCCTCTGAACAGTTGATGTTGAGATATGTCTGTTACTTGAACTCTGTGAAGCATTTGGGCTGCAATTTCTGAGGCTGGTAACTCTAATGAACTTAATCCTCTGCAGCAGAGGTAACCTTGGGTGTCCCTTTCCTGTGGCGGTTCTCATGAGAGCCAGTTTCATCATAGTGATTGATGATGTTTTTTTATGTTCTTGCCATAATATGGACTTGGTATTTTACCCCCTAATAGTAGTATATTCTGAATACCACCCCTACCTTGTCACAACACAACTGATTGGCTCAAACGCATTAAGAAGGAAAGAAATTCCACAAATTCACTTTTAACACTACCTCATGAAGCTGGTTAGGAGAATGCCAAGAGTGTGCAAAGCTGTGATCAAGGCAATGGGTGTCTACATACAATGTATTTTGATTTGTTTAACACTTTTTTGGTTACTACATGATTCCATATGTGTTATTTCATAGTGTTGATGTCTTCACGATTATTCTACAATGTAGAAAATAGTCAAAAATAAAGAAAAACGATTGAATGAGTAGGTGTGTCCAAACGTTTGACTGGTACTGTATGTCTAACCTGCATTGATATGATTAGAATGGGACTGCAAAAGAGTATACGTCCCGTCTTTGTCCCAACCTGAGCCTGCTGTACACAAAAGTAGTAACAGTGTTTTTGTTACCACAACCTGCTGTACTACACAAACTAATACCAATGTCAGTCAACACAGCTGACACAAATGTAACACAACTGACAACCAGTGGAGTGAACTACTGAGACAACCCACTGATTAAACGCCATTCCCCTCCAGACCCTCTAATGGAGACGTATCATGTGAACATTGTGCCCTTTATTAAATGCCACCAGATGGATTCTCAGTAGTCCACTGTATCCTGTTTGTTTTATGCTTGTTACCGTTCAGTCTTTCTTTTCCTTCTTCTTTTTTCTACCTTTCAGTCTCAGAAAGCACTGGGTCTGAAAGAGGAGGCTGGGCGGCAGGTTGATTTGGCAGACAACATTTGCCATTACTCATGGCTCATAAGGGACGTAGTCTGGTCCCAGATCAGTTTGGCTGTCTTGCCAACGTCTATGGTCATTGTGACCATAGACGCATAAACAGATCTGGGACCAAGCTATTAGTGATTCCATGACTTAAGATAATGTACTGTATATGAGACCCCCTGAGATTTAGACTTGCAAAGGTAGAGAACAGCTAATGACCCTGAATTAAACAACCAAGCAGTCAAGCAGTAGCCTACACTATGTGCCTGAGGTTGGTTGTGCGGGTAAGGCCATAACCCTGCTTGCGTGGGTTCGAATCCCAGTCAAACTCAGGACTCTTCCTCACACTACTTATATTCATTCTATCTGTCTCCCCTTCATTCCTTTCAATAAAATATGAATAATATAAAATCCTTTCAAAAAATTGTACACTGTAGAATCACCAGAGACCGTACAAAAACAGGGGGAAAGAAAATAAGGGGACGACTGTTGAGTATGTCGGACAAAACGCAGACCGGAAAACATTGGTCAGAATTGTTTGTGTCTCGCAGGGCACCACTACATATCTAACACCATCACAGCCCACAACACCACACATATTCACCTCAACCATGCCTGGACATCTCATATACACCTCAACCATGCTTGGACATCTCATATTCACCTCAACCATGACATTACCCATCTATTTCCTCACTAAATGAAGCCAATGTTCCCTCCCTCTGCAGGGAAATTAGACTACTGTAATGTAGCACATCCCAGCAAGAGCAGATAGGGATATCAACCCACCTGTCGCGTGTGTGTGTGTGTGTGTGTGTGTGTGTGTGTGTGTGTGTGTGTGTGTGTGTGTGTGTGTGTGTGTGTGTGTGTGTGTGTGTGTGTGTGTGTGTGTGTGTGTGTGTGTGTGTGTGTGTGTGTGTGTGTGTGTGTGTGTGTGTGTGTGTGATTTAATTCGAGATAACTATGTATCTGTGATGAGGTTGAGAGGAGCCGTTCAGCAGTGTAGGCTGATAGATGCCAGACTGAATCATGGAGAACCACCTCTGCTTAATAGGGTTGAAGGTGGACTGGAATTCAAGTTTGACTGTTACTACTTGACTATATACTGTAAAGTGAGTGACCTAATTTATGGTTTACTTAAGTGCAAAACAACCGTAAGATTGTGAAAATATGTAGAATGTGAATGTCTGCACAGTAGTAGCCTTTTCCCACTACTGAAGCCAAAACGAGCACTGGCCTGGTAACACATCCACCAAAGTTGCTGGAACTGTTGCTGGGAAGGACCATGTGAAAAGAAATGATCCAAGCCAAAACAGTCGTTTGGCTCGGCAAGATAGTGTCAAATGTGTATAGATGAGGCAGTTGTCTTTGAAGGAAGGAGAGGCTTTGGCAGTGTCTGGGTCAGTGGGCTCTGATTCTGGGTTCCTGTTTCAGCGGTAGGTACTCACTTTCTCTCTGGCTGGAGTTCTGGCTGAGGCCTCCGGCCCAGGACAATCTCTGCTGACGGATCTCAGCCCAGGTCTTCTTAGTGGACCGCTGGAGGGCAGCCTCATACCGCTCCTTCATGCCAAACATGGAGAAATACTAGGTTAGCACTAGTATTTTCTGACCTTCATTAAGACAGTGTGGAAATAGAAATGGGAGACAGGTTAATAGAATCAAATGACATTTTCTTGGTCAGTTACACATGGTTAGCAGAAGTTAATGCGAGTGTAGCGAAATGCTTGTGCTTCTAGTTCTGACAGTGCAGTCACGCTTTCAGTTTTGCGCGAATGCTGCCGTCAATCCATGGTTTCTGGTTAGGGAAGGTTTTAATAGTCACAGTAGGTACAATATCTCTGATGCACTTGCTAATAAACTCGCTCACAGAGTCAGCATATATGTCAATGTTATTGTCTGAGGCTACATATCCCAGTCCACGTGATCGAAGCAATCTTGAAGCGTGGAATTCGATTGGTCAGACCAGCGTTGGATAGACCTGAGCACAGGGGTTTTCTGTTTTAGTTTCTGCCTATAGGATGGGAGCAACAAACTGGAGTCGTGGTCAGATTTGCCGAAGGGAGGGCGAAGGAGGGCTTTGTTTGCATCGCAGAAGTTAGAGTAGCAATGATCCAGAATGATACCAGCTCGTGTCACGCATTCGATATGTTGATGGAATTTAGGAAGCCCTGTTCTCAGATTAGCTTTGTTAAAATATCCAGCTACAATAAATGCAGCCTCAGGATATATGGTTTCCAGTTTACAAAGAGTCCAGTGAAGTTCTTTCAGGGCTGATGAGGTATCTGCTTGGGGGGATATACACTGTTGTGACTATAATCAAAGAGAATTCTCTTGGGAGATAATGCATTTGATTGTAAGGCATTCTAGGTCAGGTGAACAAAAGGACTTGAGTTCCTGTATGTTGTTATGATTACACCGTGAGTTGTTAATCATAAGGCATAAGGCACTCCCGCCCTTTTTGCCAGAGAGATGTTTGTTTCTGTCGGCGCGATGCATGAAGAAACCGGGTTCCTGTACCGACTCTGACAACCTATCCCAAGTGAGCCATGTTTCCAGGAAACAGAGAATGTTACAATCTCTGAAGTCTCTCTGGAAGGTAACTCGTTCCCTAATTTCGTACACCTTGTTGTCTAGAGATTGGACATTGGCGAGTAATATGAGGAGTGCTACCACCCGTTCTGGGGTGAAGTTTCCCTTAGGTACAGATCTAGGATCAGCTGCCCCTCCGCAAATACTAACCTTTGTCATTAGTTAAGAAAATGCTAAACTGACCTAAGATTAGCGTCTAGGGGTACTTCACCCTTCTCCCTCACAACCCACCTTGTTCTTCTCTAGTTTTTGTTTCTGCCTCTCCTCCAGGGCAGTGCGACGTTTCTCTGTCTTGATCCTCTGCTCCTCCAGCTTCCTGCGCCGCTCATCCAGCTGGGTCTCCCTCAGCTGCCGGGCCTTTTCCTCTTTCTCCAGCCATTGGGACTTTTTCGCCGCTACGGGAAAACCACATCAGGAGGGTTAGAGAGGCAAGATAACAACATTGGGAGCAAGAGAGAACTCTCCCTCTCTCTCTATGAGGCTCTGTTCAAATGTTTCAAAAGTGCATCCTTCATTTCTCCCTTCCTTGAGACAATCACTGATTGGAAATGACCAGACAAGTGAAAGCCATGTGGGGGGAGCCCTCTCATTCTACCTGTCCACTTATCAGAGAATCCTCTTTGAATACAATACCCTTGCAGCTGATAGGCAGAGCCCTGTTGCATTGTTAGATGTTGACCAACATTTTAACAAATGTCTCTTCACTCTGATCTTGACTGGGCTTTAAAATCTCAAATCCCTCTAAAGTGCGGGTGTGTGAAGCAGTGTTTCTTTTCAACAGGGAAATTCCACTTTCTCTCAGATATAACTTGAATTACTTCACTTTGCACAGAGCGACACAGAGGCAGCATTATGCAAGGTTCAACTGATACCCCTGGACTGACACTTTACCACGTTAATCGCATCATGCGCCGGTTTCAATAAACTGCACGCTTTGATATGGTAAGCGTCCCCACCCCCCTGAGCCATTCAAAGAGGGTGTACAAGGTGGTATTATGCCACCACCTCTATGACTGCTCCTGCATCTTAAATGGCATCTTATTCCCTACTTAGTGCACTACTTTATGACCAATGCCCTATAGGGAAATAGGGCACTAAATAGGCAACAGGGTACCATTTGGGACACAGAGTGCTTCTCTCTCTTTGCACATAAGCCACTATATCTTTTGGGGGTACTTGCTGCAACAAAAACGACGGGTGGTTATCAGATTACGTTAGGGGAAACTGGGGTAACATCGGAGGCAAACGCTCAGATTTATCGCAAGGTGGACAGCTGTGCTTTTATTTGAGAGAAGTAGGCTCAAGAAGCACCAGGAAACAAAAGGCACCATTACAACATGCCACAGCAGGCCAGAGGGCCCCAGCACTAACAAAATGAGCTCCTACGTCTTATCTGCTACAGTCAGTGTGCATTTCGGTTCAACGTAATTACTTTTAATAACAGTACTTTGAATCCAGTAAGGCAAGGGCATATTTGAGGTCTAGCAGTAGAGGTAATTGCATGCAGACTGTCTCGGGTTTCAACCTTGTGGAAATCTGAAGTATGGGGAGTGAGAAGGAGGGATTGTGGGAGAAGGGAGGAGGGAGGAGGGAGGAGGAAGAAGAAGCAAGGCTTCCAGTGTCCACAGAGGCTACATGTAAGGGCTGTCTATGGATGGAGAATTATACAGCTCTCGCCTCCACTGACTCAAAGGCACACTGACAAGGCACACAGGAGATCTTGGCATATTGGCAGGGAGCAGCACAGTGGCCATGCTAATTTAGAACATGCATAGCATTGAGGAGTAGGAAAAAGATCATGCTATAGGGAACTTTTATAATGCTGGTGTCAAATAAACAATTATTTTGTGAAATAAACACATACTTTCAGTTAATAACTGATCTTAAGTCATTTAATAATGTCCCCAGTGATCTGATTTCAGTTTTGACATCTGTCGTCGTTTGAATAGGATGGCGTAGTGCCAGTTGAGCCAATTAAAAAGTGTGTGTGTGTGTGTGTGTGCATATTGAAGAGATCAACAGCTCTACATTCCCCTTGTGGATGTGACTTAAATATGGTCCTCCTTCCCTTCATCTCCCCTAATGTTTCCCTTCGTTGACACTCAACATCTTGGTCTGCTAGGCAGCGACTAGAGACATTAAATAAACATTAACTGAGTCATGTTCCCTCCCTGTCCACATTAAGTATGCAGTACACTCTACAGAGAGCCAAGAACGGACAACTCATATGGTCATAGGGCCAAACAAGTCTTCTTGGGCCAAAGAGGACATTTCATGCAATACTCAGCAGAGGCCTATCAAAATACTAAAACATACAGGGAGAAAATCCGATCTCGTTTGAGGGAGAGAAAAAAGAAGGAAAACTATTTAACAATATAGCCTACATTTGAAGAAGACACAGTACGCTCCAGCTTTTGATACTTCAAAAGACTGGCCTTCTTAGCCCGGGTTTTCCTTCATAACTGGGATTGCGAACACAAATATAGATGGCATCTCAGTGAATGAAGGGATTAGATCCAGGAGAAACCCTCTGTCTGGACTCCTGCCACAGTGGAATGACAATTACACTGATCCATGATGGTATAACGTATTTATCCCAGATTTACTGCACTTTACTATGACGATGAAGGCTGAATTTACCAGAAGGCATATGTATTACTTCTATGAGGTTCTTTACTTAAGCAGCTCCCAGCTTTGTACTCCAATTGTGACAATGGAACATATGGGACAACGAACATGACCTTTATAGTAAAAACTAGTCTCTCATGACAGACTGTTGACATACATGTTTACAAATGAAGTAGCTCGCCAGGGAATGTGAAAATTGGATCTGGGTTCCCGAGATTAAGTATAAACACATTTGCCATTCAGCAAGGGTGATGTGACTTTTGATTCCTATCCTCTCTTTATAATTCCTGTATAAAATGGCAAAATAACTGCATTTAGTGGTAATAAATGATATATTATATGATTATACAGGTAACTGATGAAATAAAGGAAACACCAACATAAAGTGTTTTAATAGGGTGTTGGGCCATCGCGAGCCAGAACAGCTTCAATGCACCTCGGCATAGTTTCTACAAGTGTCTGAAACTATTTCGGAGGGATGCGACACCATTCTTCCACGAGAAATTCCATAACTTGGTGTTTTGTTGATGGTGGTGGAAAACACTTTCTCAGCCAGCCGTTACATAACATCCCATAAGTGTTCAATTAGGTTGAGATCTGGTGACTGATACGGCCATGGCATATGTTTTACATTGTTTTCATGCTCATCGAACCATTTAGTGACCACTCGTGCCCTCTGGATAGGGGCACTGTAATCGTATGGGGGGGGGGGGCATAGCCATGGTAGTCAGAATGATGGCAAAAATAATGGCCTGCCCAGCATTTTTATACATGATGGGATGCTATAATGCTACCACACCTGCGTTCAATATACTTTGTATCATTTACTCAACATGGAAGGAAAACATGTGATGGAAGTAGACACTGGGCTGACGTCCTATGAAAACAAGGTGCACACACACAATGTGGGGCTGGTACAATTACCATATACTCATGCAGTTGAGTCCCTTTATGCGGTAACATGGACTCTTTACAACGTGATGAAACTGTGTTGCTCTTTGTTGAAACAAGCAAGGTCTTGTGGTAGCAAATGAGTCGTCGGTTGGCTAGGCAACGCCCCCCTCCCTGCAGCAGCGGCACACATAGAAATAGAATGAATAGAACAGGCTTGGATCCTCTAACCCTGGCAATTTGGCTGATAAACTCATTAGTACTCTCACAATGGCAGCCTGGTACTGTGGTGCAATCATTTCCATGGTCATGTAGAAAGTTCATTCAAAATATTTTTTTGTAGAGAGGGTGATTGAGCGACAAACAGGCACAATTGTTAAAATCAATAAAGGCAACAGGTCAAAACTGCAGGTCATGACAACAAGAATCCTCACCACTACCACCACCACCACCACCACTACCACCATGGACACATCGGTTGTGACTTACCTTGTATCTGGCCGAGCTTGTCTGGAGGGGGGGGGGTGGGGTGGGCGAAAGAGAAGACAAGAGCAACTGTCAATCATGCAAAGCAGTGCACGTAGCCAGTGTGTCACTAGAGCCAAGGACAGCGTGACTTGTGAAATAGACAAACAAAACAACTCAAGCAGGTGACAGGCAGCCATCTTGACTGACAAAAGAAATAGAGCCAGAGAAGTGTTAAGGCAAGTGGAAGCAGGGCATTGACATACGCTACTATCAATTGAAAACGATTCTTTACCAGATTGACTTAAAGTTCAGAGCTGGGGATCTTTAAAGCATTTGTGAGTTCAAACAAAAAGGGGTTGGCTAGGCTATTGTTTTAATAAAACGCACATGAACATTTATTTGGAGCAAGCACGTTGAAAACTGTGTCTTGAAAGCCAAATACTAAATCATCATTGGCTTGTTTTTCGTTCTCATTGAAGTGCTCAGCTTGAGCCACAGCCTAGGTTGGTTTGACGTTCATTCAACGTTTTCTAAATGTTTCTGTGATACATGTGCACACCATCTGTAGGCCTGAAAACAAAGCCAATGCCGACACAACCTAAAACAAAATCTGCCACCACCCCTTACCCCCCAACACTAGATGGCATCCTCTCCTTGTTTACAGAGTTTCGTCCTCTCAACCCCCCATCTCAGCTTACCCAGATATTTGGCCTTCTCCTCTCTCCGCTCCTTGGCCAGCTTCTGTCTGTCCTCTGACTTCACTGCGTCTAGGGTGAGAATGAGAGAACAAGAGAAAGAGCGAGAGAGAGGATGTGAACGTGACAGGTCATTGTACACAGAGAGAAGCCCCAATCCAGCCCCACATCGGCAGAGCGATGAAACACTGGAAGCTGGCAGTCAAATCTGGCAACTATATCAGAGCCAGATAGACTCCACTCTAGTATCTAATAGAAGTGAATGAGCAATGTGGAAAACACTCTGATTAGGACTGATATTTAGTCACACCATGGCACACCTTGGCTACTGTGTCCTGGTGAGGATTCATGAGTGAACATGTAATTGCATTTAGTTAAGTAACGCACTTAATCCTAGACAGAATATGGCTATAAACAGGGATTATGTTCGTCCAGCATTCAATTTAGCCGTTATTGACTTATGAGGAAATGCATACCACATAAACAATCATGTTTGGAAGGTAGAGATGGTCTTTGTCCAACCTCGAGACAAAAACATTGTACATCTGTTTCTATAGAGGTCCTCGTCGATCGTCAGGCAGAGCTGTCTTGCAAGTTATTGTACATGTTCAAAGTCCCTGATGGTGCTGACTGGAAAAAGGCGTGTGTATCTGTGTTACATTAGTGGAAAAAGGGAGAGGAGTGTTGATTTATCTTTTCCTACTGTAACATCTCTGGCATCTGCATTCCTCTGAGCATTCCTCTGAGCATTCCTCTGAGCATTCATTCCTCTGAGCATTCCTCCGAACATTCCTCCGAGCATTCATCTGAACATTCCTCCGAGCATTCCTCCGAGCATTCCTCCGAGCATTCATCTGACCATTTCTCCGAACATTCATCTGAGCATTCCTCCGAGCATTCATCTGAACATTCCTCCGAACATTCCTCTGAGCATTCCTCCGAGGATTCCTCTGAACATTCCTCCAAGCATTCCTCTGAGCACCGTAACTCATGCCTGGGAAGCATAGTCCTACTGTTACAGGAATTCTACTGCACCCCTTTGGATTGTTTGGTATAGATTCTTTGTGGAACATTTCCCCTGACCAATTGGTTTTGAATGATATGTTTTAAAGATAATTCATGTAATTAGATGATCATGTTGTATATGATTCATTGCATAAGTATGACCTGTACTCCCTGAATGAAAACACCATACTGTAATTATTACAATGTAATTCTCAAATGCCAAGCACCATTTACTACCTTTTCATGACAATTTATCGGCATTTAACCAGCCAAGTTGAATTCTACTGTATGTGTGAATGTTTCGGGCCTCATCTTCCATCCATTCCTTCCATAAACAGAGCATCTGTTCTACATCCATGTCACGATTCATACCTCAGGGGATTGTAACACATTATAACAATATCATCACAGGGCTGAAACAATCCACCAGATACGGAACAAAAACAGCAGCCTCCCTATTACATCCTCTGACCCACTCTGATTATGTGTGTGTGTGTGTGTGTGTGTGTGTGTGTGTGTGTGTGTGTGTGTGTGTGTGTGTGTGTGTGTGTGTGTGTGTGTGTGTGTGTGTGTGTGTGTGTGTGTGTGTGTGTGTGTGTGTGTGTGTGTGTGTGTGTGTGTGTGTGTGTGTGTGTGTGTGTGTGTGTGTGTCTGTGTGGGCCCTGACCATCACGATGAGTCCCCCCACAGGAGCCTCAGAGACCGAAACAGAATCAAGTTGGCCCAGAAACACTGCAGCGTGTTTAGTTTCCAGACTGTTAGCCGCACACTCCTCAAATCTCAACAATACGGTTCTCTCTCATCTCTTTTACTTGCCTTTTTGAAAGGAATAGAGGAGCAGTTTTATACATAGCTCTCATGGCAGATTGTAGTACTAGCTAACGCACACAGGATTTGGTTCTGGGGTCCAAGTTTTAATGCATTTTTTGTCTGGGCATATCCAATAGGTATCCGTTAAATAGATACCTTCTCTCATTGGAC
The DNA here is from genome assembly GCF_021184085.1 of Oncorhynchus gorbuscha. NCBI lineage: Eukaryota > Metazoa > Chordata > Actinopteri > Salmoniformes > Salmonidae > Oncorhynchus > Oncorhynchus gorbuscha. Next base: position 59,049,028 of record NC_060187.1, read on the forward strand.
AAAGATGGGCCTGCCTTTCTGGCTATACAGTGCCTTCAGAAAGTATTCGTATCCCTTGGCAGCTTCATTAAATAGTACCTGCAAAACACCAGTCTCAACGTCAACAGTCAACAACTAGGCAGAGTTGAAAAGAAAAAGCTTTATCTCAGACTGGCCAATAAAAAGAAAAGAATAAGATGGGCAAAATAACACAGACACTGGACAGAGGAACCTAGAAGGCCAGCATCCCGGAGTCGCCACTTCACTGTTGACTATTTAATGAAGCTGCCATTTGAGGACTTGTGAGGAGTCGGTTTCTCAAACTAGACACTCTAATGTACTTGTCCTCTTGCTCAGTTGTGCATCGGGGCCTCCCACTCCTCTTTCTATTCTGGTTAGAGCCCGTTTGTGCTGTTCTGTGAAGGGAGTAGTACACAGTGCTGTATGAGATCTTCAGTTTCTTGGCAATTTCTCACTTGGAATAGTCTTTATTTCTCAGAACAAGAATAGACTGATGAATTTCAGAAGAAAGATCTTTGTTTCTGGCCATTTTGAGCCTGTAATCGAACCCACAAATGTTGATGCTCCAGATACTCAACTTGTCTAAAGAAGTCAAGTTTTATTACCTGTTTAATGAGAACAACAGTTTTCAGCAGTTCTAACATTATTGTAAAAGGTTTTTCTAATGATCAATTAGTCTTTTAAAATTATAAACTTGGATTAGCTAACACAACATGCCATTGGAACACAGAAGTGATGGTTTCTGATAATGGGCCTCCGTAGATATTGCATTAAAAATCAGCCGTTTCCAGCTACAATAGTCATTTACAACATTAACAATGTCTACACTGTATTTCTGATCAATTTGATGTTATTTTAACGGACTCTTCTTTCAAAAACAAGGACATTTCTAAGTGACCCCAAACTTTTGAACGAAGTGTAATTCTTTTCAGAATTCTTCAAGCTCTGTCTAATTGGTTGTTGATCATTGCTAGACAACCATTTTCAAGTCTTACCATAGATTTTCAAGCAGATTTAAGTCAAAACTGTAACACGGCCATTCACTGTCTTCTTGGTAAGCAAAACCAGTGTAGATTTGGCCTTGTGTTTTAGGTTATTGTCCTGTGTACAGGCTTCCTTCATCTCACTCTGTCAATTGGGTTAGTTAGTATTGTGGAGTAACTACAATATTGCTGATCCATCCTCAGGTTTTTCCTATCACAGCTATTAAACTCTATAACTGTTTTAACGTCACCATTGGCCTCATGGTGAAATTCCTGAGATGTTTCCTTCCTCTCTGGCAACTGAGTTAGGAATGACGCCTTTGCGGTGTGTAGAATGTAGATCTTTGCAGTGACTGGGTGTATTGATGCACCATCCAAATTGTAATCAATAACTTGCTCAAATGAATATTCAGTGTCTGCTTTTTTATTTTTACCCATCTACCAATAGGTGCCCTTCTTTGCGAGGCATTCAAAAAACTCCCTGGTCTTTGTGGTTGAATCTGTGTTTGAAAATCACTGCTTGAATGAGGGACCATACAGATATTAATTTGTAAACATTTCAAAAAACATAATTCTTCTTTGACATTATAGGGCATTGTGTGTAGGCAAGTGACACAAAATCTGACACAACTAAATGTGGAAAAAGTCAAGGGGTGTAAATACTTTCCGAAGGCACTGTATTTATGTCCATGGGAAATCCACAAGAAAGTGTTACAGTAAAAACCAAGTCTCCATAGCAACAAAGTGCCATGGAGAGGGGTTTGGGGGAGCTGTGTGTGTGCGCGTGTGTGCGACATGCGTGTGTATGTGGCTGGCTGAACTGAAACAGCAGAGCCCCCTGACAGTGACAGTGAAGAGTAAAATCCCTGGTCTTTTAAAGATCTCTTGAAAACACAGGGACACTGAAAACCTCCCAGGGGGCAAGGGACCACCGGTGGCCAAGTGCCATGAGCTGTCAGACCCGAGTCTGAGATGTGACAAAGTTTAATTAAGGCGGACATTACGGAGGTAGTGCTCCCAAACACATGACTTGCCATTTAACTTAGCTAATTAAGAGCTGCAGAGTGTTTATCGTCCTTTTCCTCTTCCTCCTACCCCCAGGGTAAGATTAAATACAGAGGTAAGCTTGCATGACTGAGCAGAAAGGCAACCTGAAGGAGAGGAAGTGACAGAACTTGTTTGAGAATGTGCTGTCTCAGAGGTTTGTTGACTTATTGGTGCTCAAATGCTTCTAACAGAGACACAACATTATACGCCTTATCATAAGACACTACAAATGCTTATGACAGATTATAAAGCATTATACCTGTAGGCTTTAAGTAAAGTGTTACCAATATGTTTTACGTTACAAAAGCTGATCTGAGATCTGTTGTCTATTGAGAGATCCCGCAGTTCAATTAGATTGTCATTAAAATGAGCTCCTTGATCGGACTATCTGATCTGGGAAACCAAAACCAGTCTTCTACTTTGGCGTTACTGTGGTAATCAGTCAGTAGAACTATTTTGGTTCAGCTCTGCCACTTCACGCTACTGTTAAATAGACCATGACCACAGTCAATAGATTACTGGGCAAAGAATAAAATGGGCATAGAGAAACTAAGATTATGTTCACAAAACCCCCCAAACACATTTCTTAGTGTTTGCATTAGCCAGCACTTGGGGTAGGACAAGTAGTGGCATTGTGGAAACAAACGTGGTGGTGGTGCAACAGCAGGTCAAGCTAGTCTAAATGACCCCCTGGCATCACTCAGTGAAATGTGATGCCCAGTCTGGTTAATTCCTCCAACTTTCATTTGAGACCGGAGGTGATTAGCGAGCAGGCTAGCTATAGCCCGTAAGCGACTAGCCTGTTAGCGAATAGCATTAGCCATCCACTCAACATTACATCAGAAATTACCCCAAAAATACAATTTTGGCAAAATTCTACAAATCCATAGCAACACAATTCCAGCTTAATGGATTTTGTCAAGTGAGCTGTAAGCGCTGTAACTAACCACCTGCAGCATGTCTATTGGATTTACCCCCAGCACTGAAAGCCTGTGGTCAGGATAATTCTGGACTGAACCATGTTGTTTTCCCAAGGGGTCGGATGACATCATCTGAGCACTGAGGTAATTGCTCAATAATCACAGGGCACTGCTGAAGATAGCCTTTATTATACAACCATGGATATCTAATGCTGTGTTCATACCCCTGAAAATGGTCATAAACTACTTGAAATGCTCTATGGTAGATATAAACACATACTAATGGGTAGACATTTTCACACCATTTCCTTTATTACCGGTAACACCACAGTATAGGGAGACTTACCTTTATTACGTTTGGGGCTAGAACTTGAGCCAGGCATGGGCGATGTCGGTGTAGCAGGTGACTTCGGGATGACGTCCAGTTTCGTGGGGGTCCCCACTCTCCTTTCTTTGTCTTTTTTCGTGTAGGTTTCCATTATCTGGGCTGGGCCTGTTTTAGGGTGGCTTGTCAACCCCTCAGTGTCTTGCTTTGTGGGGATTGGGTCCTGAGCCGGGTGGGGAGCTGGTCAGAGAGAGAGAAAGAAACAAAAAGAAGCCAGGTGAGAAAATGGCGGAGTGAGAAGTGTAACACACCACATTATAGAGATGGAATTCAACCTGTCCTCATTCCAAAGCAACTGCTTGTCTGGAGGTGGGTCTGAGTGACGTTGAATTGCTCTACTTTATAGTCTAGGATGTAACAGGTGCAACAGGTGGAATCAAGGTCTATTAAGAAACCCCTTCTCCATGGGGGTTTACCTAACAGTATACTGTACATACATACCGTACCAGCAAGCCATAGTAAGAGATCAACAGAGAACACAGGCATTGTGCATTGTGGTCTCCGTTGAGCTACTCAACTAACTCTCAGCCTCAATAATGTAAAACTATAAACACACAAGAATGATAAAGCACAGCATGACAAGAACGATACATCTCACCCACGGGCAAACCTTAAAGTCTGAATGACTCAAGATATGCTGAGTCCACTAGCACTCTAATACCAGATCTCGGTTCTCTGGTCTGGCTCTCTAACTTTACCCCACACTCCTCTCTCCCAGAACGACCGGCTGATTTATCGACAGTCAGGGCTGAGTGAATTCTCTCCCTGGCAGAACAAAACAAGGTAATTGCCTCTCTGCCTCTTGATGATTCTACTGGGGAGGAACAGATTGATTTAGTGAGAGGAGGGGGAAAAAATAATTGCAGGTTCCTCTCTTTATGACAAAGGTCATCATTCATTTAGCCAGAGAACATTTTAAAAGCGTACTCTGTAGTTTCATACTAAAAAAGTAGTGTCTGGTCTTGTTGAGTATCATTTTGAGTAAATTGAACCCTGGCTTACGTGGCACTAAGTGTGTTATTGTGTGTGTACAGGTTCAGTGGGCCTTGATTGTGTGTGCATTTCATCCTGTGACCACATAAGACAATGGGATCCCAGGTTGCACCTGCAAAGACCTTTAGGAATAGAAACAGTTGGACAGGGTGTTGGTTACGAGAGCTCCACGGCTGGGTCAGTGCCTCAGTGGCAGTGTGACTCACACTTGGCAGCTTGAGCCTGAAGCTCCCTGCTCAAACATAACTTTGCCCAGGCTTTGGAGGCCTCACAAAGGCCTAGGGAGAAATGTTTGGATCCTTTGTTCACTCAGCACTGTCACCCTACATTCCCTCTGCAACACTCAGCATTGAGCCAAGTTTCTTCCATATAGTCTCTCAGGGTAAACACTGGGGCAACGTGCTTTAAATGACTCATCCAGGGCTAAAAACAATGACGGTGGAGCAGGTACGTCACAAAGGACCATTGACAGGAGATTTACTCTCTTCTGTGCAACACAGTGGCAAGTATGATAATGCCACACAGTGCAGCAATGCTGGAAGAAGCAAATAGTGTATAACTTTGGAAATTCAATATGATGTACTTAGTATCGAATCTAGCTGCATGTAGCCTATACAGTATAGCTATATTGTTTTGAAGAGTACTCTGATACTGAACAGTAGGTGTGTGTATAGAAATTGAATGACTAGAACGGACACGCCCATCTAGTCATTCTATTTCTATGGGAACAGGTCTCCTCCATATTGACATTGTCGTTCTCAGTCATCTGTTGTACAGTCTACCTGGCACAGAGAGACACACACAGCTAACCAGACCTCCTCCATCACATACACTGTGCATTTTTGTGGGAAGCTGGCATGCACCTGGCAGAGAGAAACCTGTGTCAATTATACATGTTATGGTCTGCTTGAGGTAGTGATGGAAATAAGACCGGCATTCAGGCAACCTGCTGCTAACCTCCGCAAAGAACAGAGAGTGGGTGGGCATGGGTGGCCAACCAAGTCAACAGGGAGAACCAATGCATTATTACCACAAAAAAAGAAGGACCCACTCCATGAAGCATATTGTATATCAATATCAACACCATTTGACATTTAAACTTTTAATTTTAATTGACTCACATCATCCGAGAGTGATACATGTACTTATGTTACGTTAAGCAAAGACGAGAAACATTCTAGTCCCTCCTAGCTACTCCTCTAGTCATAACTGACTGAGCTCTCCTGCATCCCTCTGTTGACATAGACATCACACCGTATGGAAAAGACAAGCCAGAGCTCAGCTCATGGAAAAGCTCATATTATCAGTTCTGGAATGAGAGCATATACTCTGATGACTCTTAGTAGGACATTGGCGCCATGGGCTTCCTTGAGAGGTGAGACTGGGGCGAGAGAAAGAAAGCGACAGAGACATCGATGGAAAGAGAGAGAGTGCTGGCATGCGAGATGAGCTGAGACGAGTCTACGGGGGGAGCTCAGCTGAGACGAGACAGATACACAGCGGTCCCCTGCTCAAAGCCTGCCACTGTTAAATAAGTACTGGGCCAGCGCGGTGGATGAGCTCAGTGATGCACTCAGAGAGAGAGGAGCCATTGTTGGTGTCTCTGTATGGCAACGGGCCTGCTGCCAAACACACTGCAATGACAGGGAGAAGTGTCAGAGGGGAAGATATATAGAGAGGGGGAAACAGGAAGAGGGCAGAGAGAGAGAGAGAGGACAGAGACAGGGGGAGAGTGAGAGAGAGAGAAGAGATATAAAAAAGGGGGGGTATATGGAGAAAGGGAGAGAGAAACAGAAAGAGGGAGAGAGAGAGCTTGTGCAGAGGATGGCAACTAGAATCTATGACTAGGGTGGCTGGATGGCAGGAAGCTTGGCCCCGGTGATGTACTGGGCCGTACGCACCACCCTCTGTAGTGCCTTGCAGTCGGAAGCCGAGCAGTTGCAAAACCAGGCAGTGAGGCAAATCGTCAGAATGCTCTCGATGGTGAAGCTGTAAAACCTTTTGAGGATCTGAGGACCCATGCCAAATCTTTTCGGTCTCCATAGGGGGAAAAGGTTTTGTCGTGCCCTCTTCACGACTGTCTTGGTGTGCTTGGACCATGTTAGTTTGTTGGTGATGTGGACGCCAAGGAATGTGTTGGTCATGTGGACGCCCCATCGATGAGAATGGAGGTGTGCTCCGTCCTCCTTTCTCCTTTGTCTTGGTCACGTTGAGGGAGAGGTTGTTTCCTTGCACCACGCGATCAGGTCTCTGACCTCCTCCCTATAGGCTGTCTCATCGTTGTCGGTGATCAGGCCTACCACTGTTGTGTGTTGCAGTCGTGCCTGGACGTGCAGTCAAGAGTGAACAGGGAGTACAGGAGGGGACTGAGGACACACGCCTGAGGAGCCCCGTGTTGAGGATCAGTGTGGCAGATGTGTTGTTACCACCTGGGGGCGGCCCATCAGGAAGTCCAGGATCCAGTTGCAGAGGGAGGTGTTTAGTCCCAGGGTCCTTAGCTTAGTGATGAGCTTTGAGGGCACTATGGTGCTGTACTCTGAGGGAGCATATCATAGCATACTCATTAACACCTGAAGACTTATGGTCATAAAGAACACAATGGGTAGCAGTGCTGAGTGCGACCGCTGTGATAATCTGCATGATATATACAGTGTAGTGTCTACGATATACATTTGCAAGAAAGCCCAGTCTGGAGGCACATTGTGTATGCTGAATACAAATTAAACCGTATACTACTAAGCGTAAGAGAGAGGAAATGAGAAGAGGTGTTGTTTTGTGTTGTGCTGCAGGCTAGGGGAGGTTTGGCTGATTAATATTCCATGGTATTTTGGTGCAGTGGAGAGAAACGAGGGTCATTATGGATGTGATATTCTGGCTGCCTGCAGCCCTGCACTTTCGGACAACAGAGAAGGGATTGCTGATACAAAGACCAAGAGAATAGACACTCTATTTGTCTCACTGAATAATATTCTAGCTTAGTGACTTTTAGTCATAGGTGCCCGTACTCTCAGAATAGGAGTGCTGTTCTAGGACAAGTTTGGACTTTAATATGATAATGAGTAAGATGACATGGACAAACAGGAGCTGATCCTAGATCAGCACTCCTACTTTGAGATGCTTTATGAATACGGGCACTGAGCAACAAGCCTGGTAACCCCATGCCAGTTACCCTGACAGGATTGGGGCACAGCACAGCACAGCAACAAAATGTTAACACGCTAGCTGCAATTTAACACACTGTGGTTTTCAAAATGCAAATCTGATATTTGCACCGATGTACTCAATGAATTCCAACATAACCATTACTCGACTTACTGTCGAATAACCATTAAAATACTGCCTTCTGGCGTCGAACAGTGACCCAAGACTTCTGAGTATAAAAACGGCTAAAAACAACTTAATTCAAGAAGTGAATGCAATAGGCATGCTATGATGTAGACACTGCTGTCCAGCTGTGTGTATATTCAAGTGCCAAATGTCTTAGAAATAACTGTTTCACAATCATTCATTATTACTCACAGAATAAACTGGAACTCTGTTTAGTGAGCAGTAGGCACATTCTTTGTTTGGTCTCTCTACATTTTGAAGAGACCAAATACAGTGCGCATATACACATGCAAACACACACACCGACTTCTTGGTGTGTTTCTACCACTCTAAATGCCGCCTTGCACAGACCTTGAGAAGTGCCACTGGAATCAATCTAAATAATGAACACTATGACACTGCAGATTTCCATGTTGAAGAGGGTCGCTACTTTCTATCAAACCTGGGTTCACATACTATTTGACATTTTTCAAATAGTTTGAGAGTTTACTTCAACCTGCCTGTAGTGCAAGATGGGTAGCGTTTGCACTGTCGTGATTATTCTAATGGTCCCATTGTACCAGACAAGCTGAATAAAACACGGATAAAGTATTTGAAATGCATTCAAATAGTATTTGAGCCCAGGACTGCTGTGGGTATATAGAGACAAACAGTGAAAAGCAGAGGGTTGAGCAGGCCAGGTCAAGGCCCAGAAAGTGGGACAGACCAGCTTCAGGAATCTGAGGCATACTGGTCCTGTACACTGTCCAGTTCAGTTATTTTATTGTTGCTCTTTAATTATTTGTCATTTATTTTCTTTTTTTCTCTTTTTTTACTTAAGTTTATTTAGTAAATACTTTCTTAACGTGTATTTTTTTCTTTAAACTGCACTTTTGGTTAAGGGCTTGTAAGTAAGCATTTCCCTGTAAAGTCTACACATGTTATATTTGCATGTGACAAATAACATTTGATTTGATTTGTATTACACAAACAATAGCCCCGCACAGTAGCCCCGAGACTGCCTCCCAGGGACTGCCGTGCAGAAGAAATATCAGCCCACAGAGGGACGCACGAGATTGAACTTCACGCAACTTTCTAGAGCAGTGGTCACCAACTGGTCGATCGCGATCTCCAAAGAATTCCTAGTCGATTGCCAAATATTTCTGTAAAAAACCCAATGATAAGGCCTAGAGCTAGAGGACTAAAAGTCATATCCAGAGATGAGACATATATTTCAACGGATGGTAGTGAGATCTCAATAAAGTTTTCTGTTACCAAAATTACAATCCGTTATGAACAGAGTAGACAAAGATATGTGGAAAAGTGTAAAGGAGTGCAAAGAAAGAGTGCAAATGCAAATTTGAGTTATTGCACACGGGCACGTCATAGAGTAGGTATTCCCTAACGGAAATATGCACACGCACGCTAGAACATGTCAATAGGATCTCACTAGATCGTGCTTGGCTCTGCCCACCTCATTGCTTATTCTGCCCACTATGATTCACTTGTTCCCATTGGAAAAAGCATGCTGTGGTCTATCTTTGGTTAGTTATAAAAAATCTTAGTCGTATCTGTCCCATTCTGGCATCTGTGAGAGCATGGGCAGAGCCATTGAGGCCATCTCCATTTTGAAGTAGTCCATTTTCTTCTAATACTTCTATGAGATGGTAAACAAACTGAAAGGGAGCATACTGCCACCTTGAGTGAATTGTTTAAACAGTTATATAGTTGGCGATTTACTGTCGCCTGCAGTTATGTTTGCTCATGACACGAGCATAATTCAAATCAAATCAAATGTATTTATATAGCCCTTCGTACATCAGCTGATATCTCAAAGTGCTGTACAGAAACCCAGCCTAAAACCCCAAACAGCAAACAATGCAGGTGTAAAAGCACTGTCTTAAATTACTACACTGCCCCTTTAAGACAAAAAAAGCTCTTTACCTGACTCACTTAATTAATTGGCTAATACCTCCTGATGAACTGGATGAAAGTATGTGATCCTTCCTTAACTCATAGGAAATCCCACCAAGTGAACTATTTAGAAATGGTGAAACTCCTCAATTGCACTGCCATTGCTAAGAGAGAATGGATTTTTTAGTAAGGTAGGATTTCTTTCGCTTATTACTATGGTCATTAATTGTACTGCACAAATAGTACAGGAATCTCAGAAGATTGATTTGGTGGTAGCAGCAGCAGAGAAGGTTTTGGGTGTCAGAGATTTTAGCACAGAACTACAGGGGGTTTTAAGAGAAGGGGTTCCATCCTCCCAGGCCGACGGCCAGGTGTTGGATCTGTTAGGGCCAAAGTAGTGGGAAGGGGTGATAGGTTTGTTGGGGATAGTGGCAGGGTTGCCATGTCTGAGATTTTCACTGAAAATTGGGCTACTTTGAAAACGATCGCGGGTGAAAACATGTTGGACGTGGAATGCAGATATTTTTGGACTATACTCATTTGCACCGCGGCCGCCATCAGGCAGTGAGGCAACCTGTTGCTGTGCTACTTTGAACTGGACTGTGTTTACAGCATGAGTGGTCATGAGTAGATGAGCTTGTTTTGTGATCAAAGTGAAAGCTGCATTTAGCCACGTGTGCACATTGTGTTCATATCCTTGGCTAGTTAGTGAGTTATTAGCCCAGTTATAGATACTTTGCAGTCAGCAATAGGGGAGTGATTGCCTTCTACAAGAGCCCAAAATGTGTTCATGTCTAGACATCTTTGAAAAGTGAGTCAGGTAAAGAGCTTTTTTGTCTTAAAGGGGCAGTGTAGTAATTTAAGACAGGCTTGAATAAGCTAAGTAGCCATTAGGCAGAGGGTAGCATAATTTGTCTGATTCTCTGTAATAATGGTATGGGAATAATAATACATTATATTTTGTACATTTTTTTGCATCAAACAACACAACAACAGATCTGAAGAACAAGTGGATAAACAGGTTAATGTCAAGCCCTGCAAGTTGAATGCCAGCTGGTCAGCGCATGCCCTAAGTACGCGTCTGGCCCAACTGCCTTGTGAATGTTAACCTTTTATAAGGTTTTACTCACATCGGCTATGGAGAGTGAGATCACACAGTCATCGAGAACAGCTGGTGTTCTCATGCATGGTTCAGTGCTGTTTGCCTCGAAGAGAGCATAGAAGAAATTTAGCTCATCTGGTAAGCTCGCTTCACTGAGCATCTCACGGCTAGGTTTCCCTGTATAATCTGTGATAGTTTGCAAGCCCTGCAACATCCGATGGGCGTCAGAGCCAGTGTAGTAGGATTAGATCTTAGTCCCGTACTGACATTTTGACTGTTTGATGGCTCGTCGGAGGTCAGATTTCTTATAAGAGCTCGGAATAGCGTCCCGCTCCATGAAAGCGGCAGCTGTAGCGCTTAAATCAGTGCTGATGTTACCTGTAATACATGGCTTCTGATTGGGATATGTATGTACGGTCACTGATAGAGTTATGATCAGACTTGCCAAATGGAGGGTGAGGGAGAGCTTTGTATGCGTTTCTATGTGTGGAGTAAAGGTGATCTAAAGTGTTTTCATCTCTAGTTGCACAGGTGACATGCTGGTAAAAATGAGGTAAGACAGATTTCAGTTCATCTGCATTAAAATCACTGGCCACTAGGAGCGCCGCCTCTGGTATCAGAATACAGCGATATGGTCTGTTTAAAGAGGCTGAGGATGTCAGGACTTTGCTGCACTGCATCTTTTCCAGGTCTAGAGGTAAACTGTAATTTCACTGCTCTAGCTCTTCTAAGTGACTTTCCATATCATGGTCTGAAATACAGCTGCATATAGTAGGTGATGAGGCCACTGACATATGTGCAAATTACAACATCGCAACTGAAAATGTCACTAATTCAATTTCTCAGAGGAGAAACCACTGCCTTTTTCGTAATCAACTAGCTTCCTGGGGTCTGGTGAGTCATACCAAATAAATGTCTCAAATCAAACACTTTACATAAAAATGACTGATGTGATATCTTTGATTAAAAATTACACAAAAAGCCCCACGGCCTGACAAAAAATGAACATCTATTTGTATTATCAAAATAATTTGGCAGCCTGAAAATCAGAAAATACAAAAAGCATTTATGCATGCATGCTTCTATTTTCAAAGCCCAAAATACATATGAAAGCTGTAAATGCCATCAAACCAAAAAAACATGTTATCATTGTGTCCTTGAGAAGTTGATCCCATTAGAATGTAAGGTATTTCATATCTCAACACTGTTCACTCAGGCCTTAAGTAACTGCCTAAATGCGCTGTGGTTGCCTGATACCCTGGCAGTCGTAAGAAGTGGGGAATTCGGACTTGGGTTTGTGTGTGTGTGTGTGTATACCACACCCCTTTCTGTTGGCTACCTGTTCTTCAAACTCAAACCGCTGTGAGGCGGTGTCATCATACATGCATTGAGGAACAAAGAGCGATGAGGTTGTCTCATCCACAACGCAAACATATGACTCAAACGCCAAAGTATGACTAAACATTACTCAAGCAAACCATCAACTAAGGCAATGGGAATGTGAAACTAAGAAATCCCCTAGCCTGGTCCCAGATCAGTTTGTGACGTCTTTAGTGCCTTGCCAACTCATTTGGTCATTGTCACGCCAAACAATGACCATAGGATTTAGCAAGAAAACAGATACCAGACCAGGCTTGGATTCCCCACTATCCACAGAAAAGCACATGGGTAAAACCCATGTAGATCCTGGTCCCAGGACATCAACCAATTAGATCACTTACAAACACAGTGAGTCACTCATCTGCACCCAAACATAAAACCATGGGTATTATCATTGGCACTGGCATGGCCCAGGACATGATGGAAATACAGGACAGGGAGGGAATGAAATATTCATAGATCCAAGTATTGCTCTCTCAAGCAAATCTCTCTTCCCGTCTCCTGCCAAACCAGGCAAAAAAGGACCGAGCACAGCAAGACAACCACTGGTAATAGTGGCTAGTGATATGTGGACTTGGAAGCCCAAGCATAAAAATAGACTTCAAACTGAACTTGACAGAAAAGGAGCACTGAGTAAACTGGGTGGGAACTCTGTATTGGTTCTCTTGCAAAATGGAAATGAGGCAAACAGGCTAGGAAATAGCATCAGGTCCCGAGCTGTGAAATCAGAGAGTGGAAAGGGAAAAGGGCTGCTCCGAAAGAGAGTAAAGAGGAACTCGGGAGGCTGAAAGAGAATAGGTCTGCATCTCATTTGAGCGGGACAGGGAACTAATGAATTACCTCACTGTCACCCCCCTCGCTCTTCTCTCGGCCCTCACACTCTCACCCCGAATGGGGTGATGTAAGGGGCTATGGTGGGGCCCCAGACACACAGGAAGCGCAGTGTAAACAACAACCACCAATTCTGCGCCAAAAGGCTCTCACTGTGTGTATTTGTGTGTGCGTGCGTGTGCTCGTGCGGGCGTGCACGTACTCATGTCGGGGTTTAAAAGTTCCAACTATCGGGCTTGCCAGCCTGTGAAATGAGTGTATTTGTACTTTGTTTTCAAGTTCCTAGAGTTCAAGCGACAACGGGCGTGAGAGAGAAATAGATAAAACAGATATATCACTAATTCACGTGTACACAGTTTCACTCCGCATTAGCTCAATCAAACACAACATTGCAGGTTACTTTTTAACTTCACAAAATATAATTGCTTGCTTGTGAGCATTATTATACATACAACAAATGAGAGAAGAGATGTGTGCAGGGTTTACAATGTAACTAAACTGAGGTTGAAACATTATTGGGCATCCAACATCTACAATTTATGGCCTAGTTAAGCAACATAATTCTGATTTGGGGCCGAAAACAACTTTTAAAGGTGGTGTCACACGTGTGCTCCCTCTCCGGCCTCTAGTTCACGAGTCTGCTCGTTATGGCGCACACCTGGCACCATGGTTACGCACATCTGCGCGTCATTAGACTCACCTGGACTCCATCACTTCCCTGATTATCTGCCCTATATGTCACTCCATTTGGTTCCTTCCCCAGGCGTCATTGTTTCTGTTTCTGTGTCATGTCTGTGCTTTGTTCGTGTTTTGTATTATGTTACGTTTATTTAATAAAACACTCGCTCCCTGAACTTGCTTCCCAACTCTCAGCGCACATCATTACAGGCGGTTTCTCATAGCATAAAAATGTGCCTATTAATAGTCATGTCTCTGTTAGGGTCTCTGCCACGACTTTTCTACTGTCACCTGGCCTGGATATGGAACAATGCCTGGCATTTTGCTAGCCGCTTTCCTCCCAAGCGCTGTCAGCCTTATCAAAGCCATCGTGGTGATGAAATGCCCAGCAGACGCACACGCACACACAAACAAACACACACCAGTATTTGATTGGTTGAGACACCCAGCAGTAATAGGGAGTGATAAAACCTTCACACACAAGCCACCCTCAACTGGATATCTGGGCCATGCAGCTTGGCTGCCATCCATTCATAACTGAGCACTCTATCCGGCATACCGACCAGTCAGCCGTGGCAACCTGCTCCACCTCCCCCTTGGGGGTTGGGAGCAGCAGCCCAGTCTAATCCTCCACTGGTCTATGTGAGGTGGCCTCATGGCACTAAATACACCCCTGTCACAATGTGTTTACACGGCGGCAGGACGGGGCATTTAGCTAGGAGGAGTAACTGTTGAGTAGCTGTAAATGGTGTGGATGTAGGTTTCGATGTGTACAAACCCTCTACGAACAAACTCAACTGATTGTGCCAAAAGTCCCCTTAATTGAATCAATATTTATTGGAGCATTTGTTAAACAGTCCTCGATATGTATCTGACTAGCAGGGATTTCATTGACAACTTCACTGTTCTAGGAAGTGAGTAGTGACTGGCTGGGTAATGGACACGTCAAAAACAATACGAAAAATAAATGACAATGGAAAGAAAAGAAGAAAAAAAACAGTAACAAAGTGCAATGCAATCGTGAATTTACCGTAACATCACATTCCAAGACCAACACAGCCCTAGAAGAGTAGATAGAGGGGGTTTACATCCGATAATCAGATACAGTTTAAACAGTCATGCTTACAATAGAGAGACTTCAATCGCATGACCTTGTTGTTGGCCAGATGCCCATTGCAAAACACAGCTGTGCCTGGACGGCTGGTTAGTCATGACAAAACCACATTTGAACATCTCTGCTATCTGCTATTCCTCTTCTCTCTGTACAGCACTAACGAGTAACACAGCCAAAATTCCTATCCACTCCCAGAGGGTTAGGTTTCGAACTCAGCAGTGATTTGGAGCCAGCAGACAGAGAGATGAACAGAAGAGTTGGTTCAAACTGTTTCTCTGTGGAAAACCGACCTACAACGCCACATTCCACAAGCTCGCATATAATGTAGCTAGATCATACATTGATGAAAACCAGGCACCACTATTGGTGTCATTTTGTGTCATTATGACTTTGTTGACAGTTTCTGGAGATAGGAATGTCTGGAACTGCGTGTGTTCCTGCGTGAGGTACTGTAGGTGGGAGGATGACGGAGGTTGTTTTGTCAAACATAGTCATTTTCAGGGCCATTACTTCAGGCAAACAACATCAGGTTCCAGCAGTAATCATGTGAACAGTCTCAACACCAAACATACAATTAAGGAGAGTCCCAAAGTCCTTGTTTGTTACTGTATAGTATTTGGGTTTTTAAGGTCCCACTCAACCGTTCAGAGATTCTCTGCATAATGACAAGAGCTCTAATTATAGCTTCTACAAGAACACAACAGACCAAAAGAGTAATGTGTAATCTCTCAAGGCCTCGACTCTTAGAAAAAAAGGGTTCCAAAAGGGTTATTTAGCGGTACCAATAGGAGAAGCCTTTTTGGTTCCAGGTAGAAACCATTTTATGTTTCATTAAGAACTCTCTATGGAAAGGGTTTTACATGGAACTCAAAAGGGTTCTAAACTTGGAACCAAAAAGGTTTCTTCAAAATGACCAGCAAAAATGTGAGGTTTAGTGCCAAAAGGAGTAGTGATGCACGATATATCGGTGAACATATCGGAATATGGCCTACCTGGTTAAAAAGGTGAAATTTAAAAAATAATAAATTGGGCGATAATAGCTAAAAATGCCGACATAGGTATCGGCCGATGTCTAGTTTAACGCTCGATGTGCAAAACCGAAGTCAAAGCTGACCTGCATACCTATATAAACAACGAAGGTACATGACGTAACGACGCCACGTTGCGATATACGTGCAACACAGCATTCCCAAACTAGCCCACAATATCTGCTGTGTGTATCGAGGAGTCAACAAGTCCAGCAGTCATTTGAAAGAGTAAGAGCATTTCAGCGAGACAACTCAAAGGGGAAATCCATTAAAGCAAAGATATTGGAATTCATTGCCCTTGAAAATCAACCGTTCTCTGTCGTTGGTGATGTTGGCTTTCGCCGACTGGTCGAGCACCGGTTAACACTACCAAGTGCGCTATTTTTCCGATGTTTCCCTTCCGGAGTTACACAGTAATAGCTTCACTGCTATTAGCTTCATGCCATACATACTATGGAACGCCGTTTGGGTCTTTGCGTGTCAAAAAAGATACAGTAGCACTGTCAAAGCTGTCCACGACGGATGTGTTTACAATACCGCGTTGGTAATAAAGCATAATTTCTTTGACCACAACTTCTGGGGTAGCTAGCTTTAGCTTGCAGTCATTTTCATTATTCTTAGCAATGATTTAGGATTTTGTCTGAGTAAATATTAGCTAGGTTGCCACTTGTTGTTTGCCTATTGAAATTGAACTTCAGTTCATGAAAATAAATAGCTAAACAGCTACTTAACCCTGTTGCCCAAAGCTAATGTTATAAGCAGCCAGCTAGCTTCATCTGGCTAGTGACGCTCGACCGGACCGGGTTATGTGTTGTGAAGCTAGCCACAATAAGGATTAGGCACAAAAGTGGAATTTGTGGTTTGCCTTCAAAATAAAAGTATGTCATTGACATTGATGCAAATGAATACAAATAGTAGAATTATGCCATACTTTTATTTTGAAGTGCACTATTGTGGCTAATCCTTATATTGGTTAGCTTCACATAGCTGGTTCATCACAACAAATCAAATTAAAGTTTATTTGTCACGTACGCCGAATACAACAGGTGTAGACCTTACAGTGAAATGCTTACTTACAGGCTCTAACCAATGGTGCGAAAAAAGAAAAACAAATATGTGTGTGTGTAGGTATGTAAAGAAATAAAAACAACAGTAAAAAAACATTTGAAAAAAGAGTAGCAAGGCTATATACAGACACCTGTTAGTCAGGCTTATTGAGGTAGTATGTATATGTAGGTATCGTTAAAGTGACTGCGCATATATGATGAACAGAGAGTAGCAGAAACGTGCAAAGAGGGGTTGGCGGGTTGTGGGACACAATGCAGATAGCCCAGTTAGCCAATGTGTGGGAGCACTGGTTGGTCGGGCCAATTTAGGTAGTATGTATATGAATGTATAGTTAAAGTGACTATGCATATAAGATAAACAGAGAGTAGCAGCAGCGTAAAAGAGGGGTTGGTGGGGCACACAATGCAAATAGTCCGGGTAACCATTTGGTTACCTGTTCAGGAGTCTTATGACTTGGGGGTAAAAACTGTTGAGAAGCCTTTTGGTCCTAGACTTGGCACTCCTGTACCGCTTGCCATGCGGTAGTAGAGAGAACAGTCTATGACTGGGGTGGCTGGGGTCTTTGACAATCTTTAGGGCCTTCCTCTGACACCGCCTGGTGTAGAGGTCCTGGATGGCAGGCAGGTTTGCCCCAGTGATGTACTGGGCCGTACACACTACCCTCTGAAGTGCCTTGCAGTCGGAGGCCGAGCAATTGCCGTACCAGGCAGTGATGCAACCGGTCAGGATGCTCTCGATGTTGCAGCTGTAGAACCTTTTGAGGATCTCAGGAACCATGCCAAATCTTTTTAGTTTCCTGAGGGGAATAGGTTTTGTCGTGCCCTCTTCACGAATGTCGTGGTGTGTTTGGACCAATCTAGTTTGTTGTTGATGTAGACACCAAGGAATTTGAAGCTCTCAACCTGCTCCATTACAGCCCCGTTGATGAGAATGGGGACGTGCTTGGTGCTCCATTTCCTGTAGTCCACAATCATCTCCTTAGTCTTGGTTATGTTGAGGGATAGGTTGTTATTCTGGCACCACCCGGCCAGGTCTCTGACCTCCTCCCTATACGCTGTCTCGTCGTTGTATGTGATCAGGCCTAGAGGTCGACCGATTATGATTTTTCAACGCCGATACTGATTATTGGAGGACCAAAAACGCCGATACCGATTAATCGGACAATTGATTTTTTATTTTAATTTGTAATAATGACAATTACAACAATACTGAATGAACACTTATTTTAACTTAATATGATACATCAAAAAAATCTATTTAGCCTCAAATAAATAATGAAACATGTTCAATTTGGTTTAAATAATGCAAAAACAAAGTGTTGGAGAAGAAAGTAAAAGTGCAAAATGTGCTATGTAAGAAAGCTAACGTTTCAGTTCCTTGCTCAGAACATGAGAACATATGAAAGCTGGTGGTTCATTCTAACATGAGTCTTCAATATTCCCAAGTAAGACGTTTTAGGTTGCAGTTATTATAGGAATTATAGGACTATTTCCCTCTATACCATTTGTATTTCATTAACCTTTGACTATTGGATGTTCTTATAGGCACTTTAGTATTGCCAGTGTAACAGTATAGCTTCCGTCCCTCTAGTTAGTGTGCACTAACTAGTCAGCCATTTCACTTCGGTTACTCATCTCAGCCATTTCACTCAGACTCATCTCGGGAGTTGATAGGCTTGAAGTCATAAACATCGCAATGCTTGACGCACAACGAAGAGCTGCTGGCAAAACGCAGGAAAGTGCTGTTTGAATGAATGTTTACGCTCCTGCTTCTGCCTACCACAGCTCAGTCAGATGCTTGTATGCTCAGTCAGAGTATATGCAACGCAGGACACACTAGATAATATCTAGTAATATCATCAACCATGTGTAGTTAACTAGTGATTATGATTGTTTTTTCTAAGATAAGTTTAATGCTAGCTAGCAACTTACCTTGGCTTCCTGCATTTGCGTAACAGGCAGGCTCCTTGTGGAGTGCAACGAGAGAGAGGCAGGTCATTATTGCGTTGGACTAGTTAACTGTAAGGTTGCAAGATTGGATCCCGCGAGCAGACAATGTGAAAATCTGTCGTTCTGCCCCTGAGCAAGGCAGTTAACCCACCGTTCTTAGGCCCTCATTGAAAATAAGAATGTGTTCTTAACAGACTTGCGTAGTTAAATAAAGGTATATGAAAAAATACAAAAATATATTTTTTTTAAGTCGGCAAATCAGCGCCCAAAAATACCGATTCCCGATTGTTATGAAATCTAGAAATCGGCCCTAATTAATCGGCCATTCAGATTAATCGGTCAACCTCTAATCAGGCCTACCACTGTTGTGTCGTCAGCAAACTTAATGATGGTGTTGGAGTCGTGCCTGGCCATGCAGTGGTGGGTGAACGCGGAGTACAGGAGGGGACTGAGCACGCACCCCTGGGGAGCTCCAGTGTTGAGGATCAGCGTGGCAGATGTGTTGCTGCCTACCCTTACCACCTGGGGGTGGCCTGTCAGGAAGTCCCGGATCCAGTTGCAGAGGGAGGTGTTTAGTCCCAGGTTCCTTAGCTTGGTGATGAGCTTTGAGGGTACTATGGTGTTAAACGTTGAGCTGTAGTCAATGAACAGCATTCTCACATAGGTGTTCCTTTTGTCCAGCTGGGAAAGGGCAGTGTGGAGTGCAATAGAGATTGCATCATCTAGGGGTCTAGGGTTTCTGGGATAATGGTGTTTATGTGAGCCATTACCAGCCTTTCAAAGCACCGCATGGCTACGGACGTGAGTGCTACCTACGGGTCTGTAGTTATTTAGGCAGGTTGCCTTTGTGTTCTTGGGCACAGGGACTATGGTGGTCTGCTTGAAGCATGTTGGTATTACAGACTCAATCAGGGACATGTTGAAAATGCCAGTAAAGACACCTGCCAGTTGGTCAGCACATGCCCGGAGCACACGTCCTGGTAATCCGTCTGGCCCCACAGCCTTGTGTATGTTGACCTGTTTAAAGGTCTTACGTCGGCTACGGAGACCGTGATCACACAGTCGTCTGGAACAGCTGATGCTCTCATGCATGCCTCAGTGTTGCTTGCCTCGAAGCGAGCATAGAAATGATTTAGTTCGTCTGGTAGGCTCGTGTCACTGGGCAGCTTGCGGCTGTGCTTCCCTTAGTAGTCTGTAATAGTTTGCAAGCCCTGCCACATCCAACGAGTGTCGGATGTGTATGATTCAATCTTAGCCCTGTATTGACGCTTGCCTGTTTGATGGTTTGTCGCAGGGCATAGCGGGATTTCTTGTAAGCTTCCGGGTTAGAGTCCCGCACCTTGAATGCAGCAGCTCTACCCTTTAGCTCACTGCGAATGTTGCCTGTAATCCATGGCTTCTGGTTGGTGTATGTACGTACAGTCACTGTGGGGACAACGTCCTCAATGCACTTATTGATAAAGCCAGTGACAGATGTGGTGTATTCCGCAATGTAATCGGAAGAATCCCGGAACATGTTCCAGTCTGTGATAGCAAATCAATCCTGTAGTTTAGCATCTGCTTCATCTGACCATTTTTTTAAAGACCGAGTTATTGGTGCTTCCTGCTTTAATTTTTGCTTGTCAGCAGGAATCAGGAGGATAGAGTTGTGGTCATATTAACCAAATGGAGGGCGAGGCAGAGCTTTGTATGAGTCTCTGTGTGTGGAGTACAGGTGATCTAGAATTGTTTTCCCTCTGGTTCTACATTTAACATGTTGATAGAGATTTGGTAGAACGGATTTAAGTTTTCCTGCATTAAAGTCTCCGGCCACTAGGAGCGCCGCCTCTGGGTGAGTGGCTTCCTGTTTGCTTATTTCCTTATACAGCTGACTGAGTGCGGTCTTGGTGCCAGCATCTGTCTGTGGTGGTTAATAAACAGCCACAAAAAGTATAGCTGAGAACTCTCTAGGCAAGTAGTGTGGCCTGCAATTTATCACAACATACTCTACTTCAGGCGAGCAAAATCTAGAGTCTTCCTTAGATTTCGTGCACCAGCTGTTGTTTACAAATATGCACAGACCGCCCCCCGTCGTCTTACCGGAGTGTGCTGCTCTATCCTGCCGGTGCAGCGTGCATCCCGCTAGTTGAATATCCATGTCATCATTCAGCCATGATTCCGTGAAGCATAGGATATTACACTTTTTAATGTCCCGTTGGTAGGATATTCGTGACCGTAACTTGTCTAATTTATTGTCCATTGATTGCACGTTGGCGAGTAATAGACGGTAACGGCAGCTTTCCTAGTTGCCTTCTGCGGGTCCGGAGAATATCGTGTGAGTCCTGCTTGTTGTTGTTGTTGTTGAAGAAATCTTTGTCTAATCTGAGGTGAGTGATCGCTGCCCTGATATCCAGAAGCTCTTTTCTTCCGTAAGATACGGTTGCAGAAACATTATGTACAAAATGATTTACAAATATCGCAAAATAAAACACATAACAGATGAGATCATTACACTGCCTGATACACCAGAGCGTTCTTTGCGCTTAACTCAGCGGTGGTTTTAAAAAACACCATGGACTCAGTTATGGCTATCATAAACTTTATGCAATCCACATCTAGCTTGCAACATTGCTTGTTGCTTAGTCTGCTTAGTCATGATCTATTTTTATGCAATGATCCTCGGTGGCTAAGCAAGGGTAACAATGGTGTCAAGAGAGCAGCCCATGTGAACTTAAGGAGGAGATACGTTTCTTTTCACCGTGATTGCCGCCACAAGAACGCCGACACATATCTAGCGAAAATGCTTGATGAGGAGTTTGAATCAGATGGGTTTTTTTTTAGTGACATCTTCAAATCAATTGGATGCACTTCATTTGAGACTACAGGAGAGGGATAAAACAGTTATTGACATGATTGACATGCATTATTGTATTTTCTCCTTAGATTTTACCCCCCCCCCCCCCAAAAAAAAAAAAAAAATGCTCAAATTCTCTACACTGCACAACTACATTCGGTCATCATCAGTACAGATCACTCCTATGACGTCTGAGTTTTTAGATAAACTGAAGGATAAACTCTTCAAATGTCGTTGCAAAGTTAAGTCCCCACCGAGGTTGTACTGTTTGTTATAGAGACCAGTTCTCTACTGATGCGGAGGTCGAGAGACTTCCCCCGCAAAAGCTAGTCAACTGAGATATGCCATGCATTAAATGTTTACTATGTGTAAACGAAAACAAAAGATGAAGCTATGTTTGTTTAACGGACAGGAAAGTAGAAATGATTTCATGTGATGCAGGTTAACTGTGTTATAAGTACAAATGTGTTCCGTTATTTAAACTATTTGATGCACTAAATAAGGCTAATCTTAAAGCACTTCAAATGAACTTTTAGCATCATTTCATCTGAATAAAAGTGCTTTATAAGATTATAGTTGTGTTAGTGCATAGTTTGTTATACCGGTTTTAGGAAGAGTATTCTCATGTAGAAAATATCTGTCCCCCTTGTAAAAAAATTTTTAAAAAATGTTTTCAAATCTGGCCCCTGTAAGATTATGGTTGAATAGCCCTGGTGTACATCCTCCGTCATCCACAACATGGAAGGCTAGTGAAACTCGTGACTATTTTAGGACAGTTTACCGCAATGACAAGCTTGGCAACTATCTTCCATGGAGCCAAGGTTCAGGACTATGAACCTGTGGATCAATAATACAACAGGACACTTGGTGGACAGTCAGAGGTTGAGTTCAAAGTGCTTCATTAACCAACAAATGACTACCACAACATTTGGTTCAAGATATTTCTGACAAGATGGCCACCACCATCAAGTGATGTTTCTGATCGGTGCAGAGGGGAGAACACATTGAGGTGGCCTATAAAAACAGTACCAATTCCTTTAACTGAATGGGACCTGGCTCTAATGTTAGCTGATGGGTCTGGTGACTGGGACTTTAAGAAGACCAAGAGAGCATAAAGCAGCCTGTCTGGGCTATTTTGAGAGGAGTGGAAATGGCAGGATAGGAAGCAGCTATGGAGTTCAGAGCTAGTTTCCTACCATAGCCCTTCACATTCAGCAACGACCTAGTCCGGGAAGTGGGGTACAGCTGTTTGGTGATATAATTAGGGCACGGCACCACGCCACGGGCTCAGAGTTATTCTGAAGTTACAGAGGAGTGACAGAGAGAAAGAAAGATAGCGAGAATGAGGGGGTGGGAAGAGAGAATAAAAAAAAGGTTTGTAAATAGCTGGCGTGTGCGTTTCAGGGCCCCTCGTGTTTTGAGAGTGAGGGGTCAGGCGGTCAAGCTATTAGACAGCATGTGGCTCTGGTATTTGGTCACTTCCTCTCTGTGTCCTTTTGGTTTTAAATTCCTGTGTAGCACTCTGTCGAGACCCTACTACAGTGTTTGTCCAATGTTTTGGATGACAAATTCATGAATGGGTGAGCTCTTCAGACGATCTCCATTTACAAACCTGGGTGTATACAGCAATGACCATTACTTTATAGGGAATCACTCCGCCATAAATTAGCTGTTGGTATTAGATTATATGTTACATTTAACTCAGCCACTCAACTTACTTCAAAGCACTTCGTTGTCATCTGCTATTAGCCGTTAATCACTCTACCTGGAGCTTTGGAGTTACAGGTCCACATAAAGGAATTTACAGGTCTGGAACCATCTGAAACATCAATGGTCTCCTATTTCAGAAGGCTAATATTATGTGGGGAAGACCAGAGAGATTGAACTGCCAAGCCCCGTTGAAAGCGTGACTAATAACATATTTAATGGAGCTGTGAATGAGCATGGATATGCATACAACTTAAGTGCTTAAGAGACCAAATTAACATCATAAGGATGGGCGACAAAAACGATCACATTCATTTTAAAAGCAATGATCTTGCTCCCTAAGTAACATAAACAATGACTGGTTATAGTTCTGGCAGCAAATTTCTGAGCATAAAAGGTTGAAAGGTAACTAATGTCCCCCGTTTTCTGTCTAAACATTTATGTTTTTGTTTACCCATGAGCGTGTCTGAGGCGGAATTCCACAAAAGTGCTTCAATAAAACCTATTATCAGCTAAATGTAACGACGGTTAGTCATTACCTTAAGTGGGGTCAAAAGTTCACAAAAATAAACAGAAACTGGGTCTGATTAATTCAGTTAAAACGTTTAAATATCCACACACAGCCTCGTCAAATATTGTGGAACCTTAAGAGTTTGCACACTTTGAGTGCCGGTTCCCAGTGAGGTGGGCTGGAGGGCTACCTCCACTCCCCTGTGAGAAGTCAGTGTCTGAGGTAAGTGTGACTGGCATGATTTACACCAGCTGGGTGCTGTAGAGGGGACCATAGCTGACATGACTCCAAACACTACGAATCTGGCATGACGTCTGTCACTCTGTGGCCTCTCCCTCTCTTTTCTTCTTTCTCTCCGGTCCTCGTTCAAAACCCACCTCGGCTGTGCAATATGTTGAGCATGGACTTCTTGAACGCGTGGGAGAGGAGGACAACTTCCTAACCCTCTATCCTTCTAAATCCTCCTCCCTCCTGCACCAACAACATACCAGCATTACTAGGGCCCAGAGCTTTCCCTGGTTAGTTTGAGTGGTCTGGAAAAACTCCCGTTCCTATACTACAAACTTAGAAGGGTAACCCATTTCCGTCAGCATGCGAGCAACGAGCCATACCTCTTAAATAGGATCGCAAAGTAAGGCCTTCTCCTTATTCTGCTGATTGTTATTTCCAAATTCTATAGAGGATTTAGGATTTGCCTAATCCTTTTAACCATGCAAATGCTTTTTAATTCTTCCCAAAAAGTAAACCGGATTAATATGTTGGGAAACGGGGCATTTGATTGGCAACATAATCTTGGGTAGAAGAACCATACATATGGAATTAACTGAATTATACTGGATATAAAGCCTTCATCCTTCTGGTGGGTCTTCCTTCTGCACTGTAACCGGTAATACATCAATTAGATTATAAAACAGAGGAGTGAAATTATGAATTAGAACAAGACTTTCTATTTGCTCGCCATCTCTCCCGTCGTCCCTCAAATCAAGCGCTAGAAAATGGGCCCCCCTTTTGAAATCTCACTCTGCGAGCAAATTGAAATCTTCCGAGAGGATGAATTATTTCTGTGCTAGCTGGAAGCTCATCGACACACACAGCAGCAGCAACCCGCTTTGATGTTGATGAAGCGAAGGAACACTGCAACCACTAGGCTATAGTAGGATGTACAGCCTACATTGCCTCATCCACTCACTGACAACTGTGGAGGGATAGTGTATGGTAATGTCCGTATGTCCGGTTGAAATAAAGTATTTTCTGAAGAAAGAACTTGCAAAACAAGTTGATCCAACAATGACATTGTTAGAAGCTCAAGATGATCAGTAAGATGATCACATCCCCACAAATATTACCCCATATATGAAATCTGACAGAAGACCAATCTTAGGCTCCATCTCTATACGACAGCAATGTTTACATTTGTGATCACCCTTATAATTATTGTTTTTAAATCAAGTGGAGAAATAAACGTGTGTCGTTTCACATTTACATTGTTGTGGATTCTTTTTCCCCCCAAACATTTATTTTTCACATTTTCACCACTTTAAGCTACATCTGGTCTCTGGTTCAGAGCTGACCAGAACCAACCCTGTTTAGCTTCAGAAGCAAACCAGTAGAGGGATGCTATGTTGCTGGAAGGAATGTTCCAAAACAGGGAAAGCAAAGGCCAGGGTAACATAACCAAAGATAAGTCAAATAGCAGGGAAGGGGGAGGCGTTTTATGTAGTTGTGCATCCATTTACAATTCATTTGCTCTCGCATTTAAAAAGTATTTCCTTGCTATACTATACAGTGTTTGTTTACATTTACTTTATTTACAAACATTGGAGTTTTCTTACATGTGAAACTGCAAATTGGATTTTCACTTTCTCATGTGGAATTGCAAGTTCATATGTGAAAAACAATCACGTGTAAAAATCTAATTTGCAGTTTCATATGTGAAAAACTTTCACATGAAAATATCACTTTCACATGTGGAATTGCAAGTTTGATATGTTATATTTGTGAACATGCAATTCCACATGTGAAAGTGAGGTTTTCACATGTGGACTTTTCTTACACGTGAACCTGAAATTGGACATATCCGCCAAATCTTAGACGGCATTTGTCTCCAGTCCACGAACTTCAATATCCGTCTTTCTCACGTTCATTCTGAAATAGCTGAGCCTGGAAAGAGTGTCAACTTTCCAATTTGGGGGGCTCCTGAGTGGCGCAGTGGTCTAAGACACTGCATCTCAGCGCAAGAGGCGTCACTGCAGTACCTGGTTTGAATCCCGGCTGCATCACATCCGGCCATGATTGGGAGTCCCATAGGGCAACACACAATTGGCCCAGCGTCGTTCGGGTTTGGCCGGGGTAGGCCATCCATGTAAATAAGAATTTGTTCTTAACTGACTTGCCTAGTTAAATAAAATAAATCAATACAAACGTGAGACTCCTAGCACTAATTCACTAATGCAGCTTTCTCTCCAGGACACTGGCTTCACAATTCACGTAGTCTCCTAATTATGTAAGAGCTGTGCCTGTGTAGCTAGCCGAGTGATCCTGTTCACTGCAGGGCTGACAGGGGTGGTGGTGCTTGGGCTCCCTGACTGGGATACACAATAGAAAAAGTCCTGTCAGACGCTACAATTTGTTTCCCTGTCAAGTCTGCTAAGACTCATTATCCTCCGGATGACAAGCGTGTTTGTATAAACAAGGGTTAGTAACAGTAGGCTACAACATGGAACTCAGTGAGCAAGCTATGAAGCTTTAGGCAGAAGACACTCTCGCTCAGCTAGGCTCAAATATCTCCATAACAATGCAAGTACAGTCACAGCAATATTTGCTATTGATTAATGATTAATTGCCTCATTAATCAATAGCAAATATTGCTGTGACTGTACTTGCATTGTTATGGAGATATTTGGAGATATTTGAGCCAAGCTGAGCGAGAGTGTATTCTGCCTAAAGCTTCATAGCTTGCTCACTAGTTTATACAAACACGCTCGTCATCCGGAGGATAATGAGTCTTAGCAGACTTGACAGGGAAACAAATACCTCATTAATCAATAGCAAATATTGCTGTGACTGTACTTGCATTGTTATGGAGGTATTTGAGCCTAGCTGAGCGAGAGTGTCTTCTGCCTAAAGCTTCATAGCTTGCAAATACTTACATGTATAGTGTCATTTGGAATAAACGCACAACAAACAGTATTGACCTTAAAGTTCTTTGATCTGTTGGTTAGATCTATTGACCATTACAGTGCATGAGCAAGAGACCCAATATTACCCAATATTACACACATTGTCAAGATTTAAAGTAAGCCTAAACTGTGATACAATGGCCGACCCTCAATTAGTTTAAAGGCAGTTACCATTAGCTGTGCAGTTACACACTTGACATTTACAGTAAATATGCCAGTACGAAACACATCAATATTCACATGATCTGCCTCCAGAGTTCACACGTCAAGATAGCTTCTCTTCACTTTGCTCCTCAAAGGTACATGACAAGTTATTCAGAAGGCCTGGATTCTATATGATATATCCTGTACTGTCTGTGACGTCTACAGTAACCATTTCAGACAGGTGTTATTCTTATAGCCCTCTCTGATGGGTAGGGCATACTCTCTCTCTGTGTGTGTGTGTGTGTGTGTGTGTGTGTGTGTGTGTGTGTGTGTGTGTGTGTGTGTGTGTGTGTGTGTGTGTGTGTGTGTGTGTGTGTGTGTGTGTGTGTGTGTGTGTGTGTGTGTGTGTGTGTGTGTGTGTGTACGTGAGTGAGTACACGTGAGTGTGTTCATGTGCATTTGTGTGTGTGTGATGGTTAGAGTGCACTAGCAATGGTATAGCTAGCCTCGAAAGAGAAAGAAAGCTCTAGATTCCAGTCAGCCTGCCTCAGATTTACAGGTTAACAACAGAACAGATTAGAGAGAAAGACCAAATGGTTGCCGACTCGAAGGGCATGGAACGAGTGGCGGACTGGCGGTGCAGAGACAAGGAGAGCTCAGAGGGGCGAGTGCCTGAATGCAAATCTAGGCTGCGTCCCAAATATTCCCTGTATAGTACCCTACTTTTGACCAGAGCCCTATAGTGCACTACATAGGAAATGGGGTGTCATTTGGGACACTGTCCCTAAAAAAAATAAGGATTAGAAGATGTTCTTCAAAAGTCCTGACGGAGGCAGAATTCCACAATGCCTGGACCGGACTAAAGAGACTAGTACAGCAGCCCTACTGCAAGGGCCTCTGATTCACAGTTCACACCAATGAGTGGATCCTATCAACGGTATTCTACGCTAGTAGAACGCAGTAGCGTTAGCAAGCATAAACAATGCACTTCAGAGGCACACTGTTCCAACCTGAATGGGTAACTCCCTGATTCTTCTGAAGGGAGGACACAGAAAAACATGTCTGGCTTTGGGTTAGCAACCAAGCTGGTCTGTCCTCCAAGGTATGAATGAATGACTGCCCCAATAACCCCTTCAAAATCCTTAGATATCGAAAAATTCTCCAACCAGAATAATATAAAACAATGATGGCATTAAAATATTGATTAAGTGCCCTGCTGAAGAAAATCCCTTCTATAAATGTTCTCACATGACAACAGAGTTCCACTAAGGCTTGACAAATAGGTCCCCCTTCATGCTTGAGGAATGCGACGATGAAGATTGACTAAGATCTTTAACAGGACCTGTCAGTCAGAGAGGGCTGCATGCATGAGTCGTCGCTTTGGTACATATTTAGCTCATGTAACATGCTCCACATGAATCCATACAGACAGCTTCAGAAACAGCTTCTGATCGTTGTCAAGGGGCGGAGACCATAGAAGAAGAATACTGTCAGCTTCAGTGCACATAATGAGGATGGCGCGTTTCCTGGACACAGCCTTCAATGACATAGCCCGGTACCAGATTGGTGTGTGCTGTAGCCAACTCCTATTGTCATTATCATCCAATGACCATATGAGTTGGCAAGACCACACAAACAGATCTGGGACCAGGCTATCAATGACATAGCTGCTCGATAGATACAGCAGAGACCGGTCAAGGTTCCCACGGTCAACAGGGTGGAGCTCCATTCTTGTGAATCTCAGCCAAAACAAGTAACAACCCACCCATCCAGCAGCCCACAAGAAAAAGGAAGGAAGCTCTTGGTTGGACATTGTGGACATTGTTGTCCATGGTGTGTGTGTGTGTGTGTGTGTGTGTGTGTGTGTGTGTGTGTGTGTGTGTGTGTGTGTGTGTGTGTGTGTGTGTGTGTGTGTGTGTGTGTGTGTGTGTGTGTGTGTGTGTGTGTGTGTGTGTGTGTGTGTGTGTGTGTGTGTGTGTGTGTGTGTGTGTGTGTGTGTGTGTGTGTGTCCGTCCTACTAGCAGAGCGGGGTAATGGGTCAATGCAATGGTTCTAGCTCTTAGACAACCTCAGTCCTAACCAGTGAACATCACCTCACCTGCATTATGACACAACCATCTCCCCTCATGAATTGCCTGAGAATCGGAGTAATTCCATCGTCCTTCTGGGGAGGATTTGTTTTGAGCACCTTAGTTATCCGCCCCCCCCCCAGCCGCCCCTATTCATTACTGGGAGTACTATTACTCACACAGAGGTAATTGGCCAACAAGGCTATTGATTATCAGGTATGTCTGATTCAGAGAGAACATGCACTGTCCTCTATTTCCCAATAATCCTATCTTCATGTATTCAAATAGAGCTGCTTATCTGGCTGTGTAAAGCGGAACATTGAAATAGCCACTGACACTCCCTGAACTGAATGACATCCATGGCTGTGCTCTGGTCTTCAGTCAAAAACGTCCTTCACTCACTCGTAATTATACTTCATAATAGTCCTTATGCATTATGACGACACATGAAAAGCCATCGAGTCGAGGACGCATATCCTGAACAATGCAGTGTGTGTGTGTGTGTGTGTGTGTGTGTGTGTGTGTGTGTGTGTGTGTGTGTGTGTGTGTGTGTGTGTGTGTGTGTGTGTGTGTGTGTGTGTGTGTGTGTGTGTGTGTGTGTGTGTGTGTGTGTGTGTGTGTGTGTGTGTGTGTGGTTGTGTATACGGCACTTGTGCCTGAAGGGAATGCACAACTGCACTCGTACTCCTGCCACATCCGTTTTGACCGGTCACTGTTAATTAAACACTCTTATGCAAAAGCCCACTGACAGAATGACAGCATACTGCTTATGATATCCAGTGGATAACTTTGTCCTTGAACACTGGACAACACAGTCACAGATTGTAATTGCACATAAAAAAGCATAGTGCTTCAAGAGTAAAACAAATCAATCTGGCCAGATGATGAAAATGGCACCTGCCTGCACTTTGGCTCTGCACTTCTGATTAAGAACAGATCTGATCTCAGTGGGCTAAATCACAGTGTATCTATTTACAGATGAGAAGGCACCTGGATGAAAGATATATGATCCATGAATCCCTGCATTAGAGCTAGGCTAGTCAAGATCAAATGGCACAGAACAGAAGCCGTTCATTATCCCCGTTGATGGGTGCTCGTGTGATAATCCGGTTGAGGGGGAAAACCGAACGGATGCCAGACCGGTGACCGCATAATGTAAACATGCGAGGGGGAGGGGACAGAGATGACCTCATCAAGCGTGGCTGTAATTATTTATTATTAATTCAGTTTTGATCGAATGGGCAGTGTTTGGGTCAGGCTGTTAGAGACACTCGTCATACATTTGTTGAGAAACCTGTTGAGGAAAATCTAATGATTTAAAACAAGAATATTCCCATGTGTTGTTGTTGTTGTCATACGGATTAGAGAAGAATTCGCAGTGTGGCAGTAGACTAGGCTGTGCTGTGAGGCTTTTGGGACGGAAGTCAATCCGGACAAGTCTATGCTATTATGAATTGTTTGTGAATGTGGTGAATGTATAACTCTGCTTCCTTCCTTTTGACTAGGCTAATAATCAACATTTAGACAAATAATCGGCATGTGTTATTATACATTTATAGCGTGGAAATATCCCTTATTAGACTACTCCACACATAGCCTAACAATGATACAGATCAGTGGAAATATCCCTTATTAGACTACTCCACACATAGCCTAACAATGATACAGATCAGTGGAAATATCCCTTATTAGACTACTCCACACATAGCCTAACAATGATACAGATCAGTGGAAATATCCCTTATTAGACTACTCCACACATAGCCTAACAATGATACAGATCAGTGGAAATATCCCTTATTAGACTACTCCACACATAGCCTAACAATGATACAGATCAGTGGAAATATCCCTTATTAGACTACTCCACACATAGCCTAACAATGATACAGATCAGTGGAAATATCCCTTATTAGACTACTCCACACATAGCCTAACAATGATACAGATCAGTGGAAATATCCCTTATTAGACTACTCCACACATAGCCTAACAATGATACAGATCAGTGGAAATATCCCTTATTAGACTACTCCACACATAGCCTAACAATGATACAGATCAGTGGAAATATCCCTTATTAGACTACTCCACACATAGCCTAACAATGATACAGATCAGTGGAAATAAAGCTCGTTTGATCTCTAACAATTTCACATTCACACGCACAACAACCGTGCAAATGACCGGTACGATGATCATTCGATCAAAAGTTTTTGTACGTGAGAAAGGCCGATACGTGAGAAAGGCCGATACGTGAGAAAGGCCACCAGAAACTCCCCGAATGCACTGTCAGATCGAACAACAAACGTTTCAACGCGCGTGACATTTTAACGAGTTTCAATAAAATAATTAGGTAACTTACATGTTGTAGCTTCGGGCAACACATTTCCCACCAAATCGGTGTCGAGGTCTTGGCTTTCCATTTTATTCATTCAATCGTGCGCTTTTCGGCTCGTCCTCTCCCGACCGTGTGTATACTCATTCCTCAGACAGAAGGGAAACTTGGTTGAGTCACTCTACTTGTTCACCAGCGCGCGCAGTCTACCCCTATTTCCAAATGGAAAACGCTGGAAACGCACCGGGTAGGTAACGCTCTTTCAAAAAAAATAAAAGCGGTGCCACACACAGAGTAACGATATGTTTGGTTGGAAACTATTTGGGCTGCAATACCATCAACGTTCACAAATTGCCTAGGATCAAAAAGATATTGAGGGGAAGGAGAATGGGGAAATAAATTAAACCCACACAACAGCTGACGGTATGCTCATTTTACGGACCGTCGGATGCTGGCCTCCGGATAGGACTGTTCCATAGCCAGAAGGGGTGTGAATATGTTATGGAGCACGTTTATTTTAAATCTTTATACCGCATTATCTAATTCACAACGAATAACATATATTTGAATTATTATGTTGTAATTACTTATATTTTAATATGTACATGTTTAAACGTGTTTAATCAAATGATACACATATGATACAAATGTATACCCCTTTCATTCCAAATGGAGCCATCCGTCTATAAAATACTACAACCTCTGGTCCATTCCAGTGGTAAGTAATTCAATGCTTTTCATGTGTTGAATTCCTGACCACTGCTTCAATGATGCTATCATCCAAACAACAAATGTTTTCAAAGCTATTTTTTTGGAGTCACATATGGTAGCCTAATTATTAGTGCATCCATCACCTGCTGCGCCCCTGCGCTCTTTCTATGAACTGTAACTCAGTAAAATCTTTGCAATTGTTGCATGTTGCTATATTTTGGTTCAGTATATTTTGGCACACTTATTGTCCTGCTATTGACCATGACAAAAGTATAACCTAAAGTATAATTCACTCTCCCCAGGTGTTTAAATTGTATTATCTCTCGCCAGGGGTGCAACTTTGGTTTCAGAAGTGGGGGGAGACATAATTATGATTTTTTTTTTATCCAGTCGGATAAACACTCCAAACTGACTACCCAACCACTCGGAGGCGTCGGCATGGACCTAAAAGATACCATTGCCTCGTTTTGTATAATATTCCAATTATGTGAAAGTTGCGCCCCTGTCTCTTGCAGAAATGAAAATGAGACTGCTGTCTATATTCAGTTGTTACTTTATGTTGGCATGGCCAAAAGTCAGGCCAGGGTTCTACCCTATGATTAATGCCTTGGTCTTAGTATGCACAATTAACACAACATCAAGACACCACAATGACCACACTCTCTGGCACTACACGTTTGTAGAAGTTTGTGAAAGGCCCCACCAGTTCAAGGCCATCATCGATGGTAACTGACCATATAAAATGCAATATTGTACCATGTGAGAATGAGATTCTCTTCAAAACTCTCATGTGTGCATCTCAGGTAGGCCTAGACTGACCCTAGTCCCAGGGAATTAGGTTACCAAACATGCACAACCTTTCACCCC
Organism: Oncorhynchus gorbuscha; assembly: GCF_021184085.1. Taxonomy (NCBI): domain Eukaryota; kingdom Metazoa; phylum Chordata; class Actinopteri; order Salmoniformes; family Salmonidae; genus Oncorhynchus; species Oncorhynchus gorbuscha. Next base: position 59,082,085 of record NC_060187.1, read on the forward strand.
TAAATCTCTTGACTCAGGAGTGGGATGTACACTTAATTAGGATTCAGTCGACCGTTCTAGTCTGAGGGATTAGAAATTAGCTGAGGATTTGGACTGTGAGGGCGCATGCAATGAAAACAAGAGAAGAGGGTGCACAACAGCACAATTATTGGCACATGGTTTGGCATGCCAAACACAATAATTGGCATGAAACATGTTTCTCCTTTATAGTAAAATAATGGAACATTTCAGCAAATTATATAATAAAGTTATCCTGCATACATTGCTACGATATATATAAACTCAGCATAAAAAGAAACATCCTTTTTTAGGACCCTGTCTTTCAAAGATGATTTGTAACTTCACAGATCTTCATTGTAAATAGTCTAAACACCGTTTTCCATGCTTTTAACCATAAACAATTAATGAACATGCACCTGTGGAACGGTCGTTAAGACACTAACATCTTACAGATAATAGACAATTAAAGTCACAGTTATGAAAACTTAAGACACTAAAGAGGCCTTTCTACTTACTCTGAAAAACACCAAACGAAAGATACCCAGGATACCCCTGCTCATCTGTGTGAATGTGCCTTAGGCATGCTGCAAGGAGGCATGAGGACTGCAGATGTGGCCAGGGCAATGAGATGCCTAAGACAGTGATACAGGGAGACAGGGCGGACAGGTGATCGTCCTCGCAATGGTAGACCACGTGTAACAACACCTGCACAGGATCGGTACATTCGAACATTACACCTGCAGAACAGGTACAGGATGGCAACAACAACTGCCCGAGTTACACCAGGAATGCACAATCCTTCCATCAGTGTGCAGATTGTCCACAATAGGCTGAGAGAGGCTGGACAGAGGGCTTGTAGGCCTGTTGTAAGGCAGGTCCTCACCAGACATCACCGGCAACAACGTCGCCTATGGGCACAAACCCACCGTAGCTGGACCAGACAGGACTGGCAAAAAGTGCTCTTCACTGACAAGTCGCAGTTGGCTCACCAGGGGTGATGGTCGGATTAAAGTTTATTGTTGAAGGAATGAGCGTTACACCGAGGACTGTACTCTGGAGCGGGATCAATTTGGAGGTGGAGGGTCCGTCATGTCTGGGGTGGTGTGTCACAGCATCATCAGACTGAGCTTGTTGTCATTGCAGGCAATTTCAACGCTGTGCGTTACAGGGAAGACATCCTCCTCCCTAATGTGGTACCCTTCCTGCAGGCTCATCCTGACATAACACTCCAGCTTGACAATGCCACCCGCTATACTACTCGTTCTGTGCGTGATTTCCTACAAGCCAGGAATGTCAGTGTCCTGCCATGGCCAGCGAAGAGCCCGCACAATCCCATTGAGCACGTCAGGGACCTGTTGGATAGGAAGGTGAAGGCGAGGACCACCCCCCACCCACCCCCAGAAATGTCTGGGAACTTGCAGGTGCCTTGGTGGAAGAGTGGGATAACATCTCACAGCAAGAACTGAAAAATCTGGTGCAGTCCATGAGGAGGAGATGCACTGCAGTACAATGCAGCTGGTGGCCACACCAGACACTGACTGTTACTTTTGATTTTGACCCCCCCTTTGTTCAGGGACGCATTATTCCATTTCTGTTAGTCACATGTCTGTGGACTTTGTTCAGCTTATGTCTCAGTTGTTGAATCTGGTTACTGTATGTTCATACAAATATTTACACATGTTAAGTTTGCTGAAAATAAACGCAGTTGACAGTGAAAGGACATTTATTTTTTTGCTGAGTTTAGATATATTCGTTGTAGAGAAAAAACTCTACTCAGTGTTCTTGTGTGTGAATCTGACCTTTTGTTCTGCGGTGATAGATCTGATTTATATCAGGACTTGTTAAAAAAGCCATGTTCCACCCAAGATAAGAGTTTTTACTGCAGTGTTTATGCTTACAGAAACACCATGCCAATCTGTGCCAAAACAATGTTGGAAAAGTATAACAAAATGATTCTTCTTCACAATTCTTTAGTATGATCTAATACATTATTCAATAATATGTTACGCAGTCTAATGGGCCTTATAAGGTAATTAAGCAAATGGCGACTGCATGCCAAATAGAAGCAGAATAGAAGTCCATGCTTAGATTTCTTGATTTCATTATTTCTTGATCTCTCCACTCATTCCAACTGAAGCACGCTATCCCCCACCTGTGGATCTCAAGGAGCATCTGCCAAAGAGGGGGCTGCGATGGGGGGTTAATCGGCACGCTTGAGAGGGGACACCCCCCCCCCAAAAAAAAGACCCAGTGGGGCTCCTTTGTGCAGCTGTTCAGCCATTTTAGCACAAACCCCCAAGTGCCACCTATCACTACAACTCGAAAGGAGAGAGGCAGAGAGGGGGGGTCTGTGTGTGTGCTGGGGAGCAGGGGGTCTGTGTGTGTGCTGGGGAGCAGGGGGTCTGTGTGTGTGCTGGGGAGCAGGGGGTCTGTGTGTGTGCTGGGGAGCAGGGGGCTTGTGTGTGTGCTGGGGAGCAGGGGGTCTGTGTGTGTGCTGGGGAGCAGGGGGCTTGTGTGTGTGCTGGGGAGCAGGGGGTCTGTGTGTGTGCTGGGGAGCAGGGGGCTTGTGTGTGTGCTGGGGAGCAGGGGGCTTGTGTGTGTGCTGGGGAGCAGGGGGCTTGTGTGTGTGCTGGGGAGCAGGGGGCTTGTGTGTGTGCTGGGGAGCAGGGGGTCTGTGTGTGTGCTGGGGAGCAGGGGGTCTGTGTGTGTGCTGGGGAGCAGGGGGTCTGTGTGTGTGTCTGTGCTTAATTGGTAGTTTGCATATCTGACACTTAATCTTTTGAAGGGAGAATTTCAAATGGAAACGGAGGAGACGGAGATATTCAGTTGGACTTGGCTTGGGATGAATCCAGAAACCTATTCAAGAATCTTGCATTCATTTTATGATTTGGTCCCAGTAGTATACCCAAGAGCCTTTTACAAAGATAGGAGATGAATAGGTGCAAATGAAGCACTTTCTATTGCCTGTGGAGGTCTTTACCACACATATGAAATTAAGATAAAATGAAGACTGATGTGAAAGAAAAAAACTTCTAATAGGATCGAGGGAAGAGCATGACATTTCATTTTCAGGAGATGAAGAGTAAATTAAGAATTAATATCCTTCTGCCTTGCAGTCAGGCATAGATTCATGTACAGTGGAGAGCAATAAGCTTATAAACATGTGAGATTATTATTAAAAATGGGGGAAATACTTTACATTTAGTGTTAGGAATTTAATATAACATAAGAGCTCATGTTACATAGACTGGGTTGGACATGCTCAAAGCTCAATGTTGCATAGTGCAATAACCTAACAACTGTGTTGGCAAAACAGGTTGACTTCGTATGTTCTCTTTCTGAATACTAGAATGTGCTACTGTGAGCAAGCTGGAGTCCTAGAACATTGTACAGTTAGACCTTTCAGCATGACTTCCCTGCATGCAGTATTTGGAGAGATTGTGGGAGTTTAGTGCAACAGTTTAAAGGGTTAATTCACTACCTCTTTCGAGCTCCTTGCTTTGGCTTTGTCATTGTAATCACAATGTTTCTGCCAATCTAGCAATGTTGCTGTACTCACACAGAACAGTAAAGAGCAACTTGCCATGGGTAATTTAATGAGGAGCAATGCTTTTCTCAATTAGCCCTCTCCGTGATAAACTACTCTTCGTACTTTGCCTGTGCTGTAACTTCCCATGGCGGAACAGGGATGAAATGGCATGTGAATCATTTGATCAACAATACAAAAGCACCCTTTTCTTATTTCATCCTGTTTACTCAACTTGAGAAACCTTTTAACATCCTTGAATGTTTCACATGGACTGTGGCTGAACAAATGCTAACTTTTATTTGTCACATGCTTTGTAAAGCAACAGGTGTAGACTAACAGTGAAATGGTTACTAACCAACAATGCAGAGGAATAAAAAAGAGAAATAGTAGAAGAAAAAAAAGAAAGAAAAAAATAGAAGATTAAAGGATCAGTGTAGAGTTTAGCACACAGAACAACATTGTGTTTATGCCATTTCAAATGTGTCAATCTTTGCAGAGGAAATCCGGTCCCAGATCTGTCTGTGCTGTATAACCAACTCATATGGTTGTTATCAAGGCTATACAGCACAAACAGATCTGAGACCAGGCTAAAGTGAACTCATTGGTTTGATCACACATTTTTATTTATCTCAGTTCTGATGACAAGAAAAACACGCTTTTAAAGAAAGGTTTGTAGATTGGGCCAATCTATAGGCTCAAAATACATAACTGTGACAATGATAGTAAAAGTAATATACATGTTTTAGATAAGTCTCCTACCTGGAAGTTACTTAGTAAGCTTTCAATTTCAAGAGCCTTTTTCTACTGCCCTCTCAAACCCAAGCTTGTGGGAGAAAAGCAGTCTTGCACCCTTTCGTTCTATGTGCTGGAGGACACTTCTATTTAAACCCCCTTTTCAACAGATCTGCAAATGCACCTAATCTTTTGTACCCCCTCTTTCCAGGGTATTCAGACCCCCCCCCCCCCCCCATCCTTTCATCTGTCTCTCAATGACCCCACGCGCGCAGTCAAACATAGGCTTTATATTTTGGATAGATCTTTTGAAAAACATGAATTTGCTAAAGCCTGAAGTACCAGTGGACTTCTTTCAACAGAATTATCTTGATTGCGTCATGCACTGGGTGTGCAGTGGCTCTAAGTCTTCACCCTATCTTAAAAAATATGGGTATGACTGTTTCTCTATGCGCTAAAGTAATGGTTGGTGATAAGGCCACACAAAGGAGCCAGTTACACTCGTTATAAAGTTGGCCTCCAAAAATACAGTACTAGTCAAAAGTTTGGACACCTACTCATTCAAGGGTTTTTCTTTATTTTTACTATTTTCTGTATTGTATAATAATAGTGAAGACATCAGAACTATGAAATAACACATATGGATTAATGTGGTAACCAAACAAGTGATAAGCAAAACAAAATATATTTTACATTTGAGATTTGTCAAAGTAGCCACCCTTTGCCTTGATGTAAGCTTTGCACACTCTTGGAATTTTCTCAACCAGCTTCATGAGGTAGTCACCTGGAATGTATTTCATTTAACAGGTGTGCCTTGTTAAAAGTTAATTTGTGGAATTTCTTTCCTTAATGCCTTTGAGCCAAATAGTTGTGCTGTGACAAGGTAGATGTGATATACAGAAGATAGCCCTATTTGGTAAAAACCATCAAGCGATATGATGAAACTGGCTCTCATGAGGACCGCACAGGAAAGGAAGACCCAGAGTAACCTCTACTGCAGAGGATAAGTTCATTAGAGTTTACCATGCTCAGAAATTGCATCCCAAATAAATGCTTCAGAGTTCAAGTAACAAACACATCTCAACATCAACTGTTCAGAGGACACTACGTGAAAACAGGCCTTCCATGGTCAAATTGCTGCAAGTAAAACCACTACTAAAGGACACCAACAAGAAAATGAGACTTGCTTGGGCCAAGAAACACGAACAATGGACATTAGAGTGACTTGATTCAGGAAACAAGGTGTATGTCGCAAGACAACTTCATAGGAGAGCTGTTTCAAAGTAAAAACTATTATTTTTTATCGAAATGCATTTCTTTGGCATAAATGCCTTCTCAAACATGTGAATTTCCATGTGCCTTAATAACAAACCTGTATGCCATCTGTCAATAAAATATTTTTTTTTAATTACGAGTCTTGTTGGTTAAGCCACAGAAAAAGTTAGCAACCTTCCCACTAGCCATGATTGATAAAGATAATGAGTGGGCTGGACATGCCGAGAGAGGAGTTCGGATTGGTCTGCCATATAGAAGGCTTCGGTCTATTTGAACTGGCTCCCTAGCTGATGTTATTATTTGTTTCCCAGAGATGTTTGCTTTTCTAGTTAGAGCCTAATGTTTTCTAGCTAACATTGAACCTGGTCGATTAGGTCCCAGCACTGTGGCATTGTTGGCACTTTGTTTATTGTTGTTTAACTAGCTAACCCGTTAGCTAACATTGCGTGACGTGTGTACAACACCCATTGAATATGACCGGTGTCAGTAAACTTCTGCAAAAAAAGCGTAATGAAGTTCTTGCCAGCAGAGCTGGTTAGGCTGTTTTATCAAAAAGGTCTGCAAATGTATTTGTCTGGTTTTTACACTAAAATATTACTGTTCTGAATCAGTAAACTTGTACTGCTTTGTACATGAGCTATGTAGATGAGGTTAATATATTGGGGGTCTGTCCTTAATGCCTACAGTTGGACACTCATTCTCACCGCTGTACCATAGCAATAAAGTCCTCATTGAAAGGCCACTACACAACACAGTGTTAGGTAAATGTTTTGAGGTCCTAGCCTCCAAAGAATATGACAAACTTGAACAACAAGGATGAAGGCACTGTCATTATGGTAATCTTTATTGTGATTTGTAAAGTGTGACTAAGGAAAACAGCTAAAACAAGTGTGTAGCTCACAACATGATATATATAAAACAGTCATCAACCAGAGGAAGAGAACACGTGTGCACATATTTTCCAAACCACATTCCAACATTTACTGTAGGGTGCCATGCGTGACAGCAGCAGCATCCTGGAAAGACACTTTGACAGTTGTTGAGCATGTCTATAGCAACTCTGTGTTGCCCTGTATGCTGACATGTTTCTTGGGTCCAGGAAGCTGGTGTCCCCTTGTACCAGTTGTCTCCAATCTCCTGGACGCAGGTCCCCAGTGGGTGTGGAGTGGTCAACAAGCGTGGGGGTGAATGTACCGCGTTGATGACTGTGTTGCCAGTGTCTACAGTGCAAAGGTAATTGTGGAGTGCCACGCAGGACTTCACAATGGTCTCAGCTTTCTCCGGGGCAACCTCAAGGGCTCGTTCCAGGATCCTCCATCTTGCAGCAAGGATCCCAAAGCAGCTTTGAAATTGAGAGTGGTGGTAGTTGTAGATATTCTTGACGTCATCAAGGCCAGAAGAACCTTTAAATAAAATAAGCATTTCCATTAGTATTGAACAACGACATGAAGGCTATCAAATGTGTTCTGTAATAACCGTGTGGCCTATGCTTTGGACAGAGGCCTTTATCCTCTTACTGGGATGCCAGATCACTTTTATGTGAGGCATATAATTACAACATCTATAATGATCTCATTTTCACATCATACTGTATGCATAGCCACATGTATTTAGTGTATCTTACCTGGATATGGTCGCATTAGGTTTACCATCAGAGGGAATGCTTTGTCTCCCACGAAGACATATGGGCTCAGTGTTTGGGTCCATCGGCAAACACTCTGGCCTTGATAGCGGCAGCTGGCCGAAACTTGCTCCAGACTATGCGGCAACGTCGATCAGGTGAAGCCCATTTTGCCAAGGAGGGATCGGCAACAAAATCCACCTTCGGGACATGCCAGATGGCATGGCACACTTCCGTGACGATTACACACACTGTTGAGATCCCTTATAGCTTATAACTCACAGTAATATGTTGCTGTTTGCTGCCAATTGCCAAAAGCTGAAGGGTCACAGACAGCCTGCATCAATTACGGGCAAGCTTGGAGTTCTCTCGCATGCACGATGTGAGAGGCAAGCCGCTGAAGCAAGCCATCAGATCTGGCAACAGACAGTCGAAAGTATTGAAAATGTCTTTCCTCGTCAATGCTTTGCATAGGTTGGACAAGAGACGTGTATATTCTCCATCGTCCCCTCTTGTAGGGTTCCGTTTTTTTCTTCTCCTCCTGAAGAAGTAAGAGCAGTTCTAGCTCTTGCTATTCAAACTTTAGCAAATGCAATTCATAGAGAGACATGTTTGCTTCTGTAGCTAGCTAGCTTTCGTAAACAGACATATGACACCGGGTCCCGAAGTTCAAATGTTATTGCTAGCTAGAGTCAAAAATAGTGCTTCGACCCCTCTTGCTTGGTAAGCTACACTGACTTACCCCAAGCCCCCTAGTGGATATATACCACACAAGGCAGACTTCTTCTCTGGGTGTAACGCAACGAAAAGAGTCTATGCACATAAACCATGTAGCCTGCCTTTAGACTTCATTGCATTGCACACACTTCACTGCACACAGGAAGAGGGGTCCCACCCTCCCCTCTCTCATCCCTCAATTATTCACTCACTGCTCAAGAAAGGGCTTGATTTGAGAGTTGCAGCTGCACTCTCTTCACCCAAACACTCAAAGGGAGAGGGAGAGGCCCTCAAACTCAGACACATTCATAATCACTAATAGGAACAAGTGCACAAGCAAGCAGGACAGTAAGCAAGCCGAAACACACACATGGAATCACACGTCGCTCATTAAATTGCTACTGATTGCTTTGAGTGGCGCAGGCCTGAGGCCCAGTAGTTAATTAAGGAAATTGGGGAATAGGGGGGTAAATAAATGGCACTGAGATTTTTAAAACTATCACTGAGGGAACAAATGAACAACAAACAAACAATAGAAAGACAATAGAAAGAACGATAGAAAAGCAGAGTAAATACAGATGATACATGATGATAGCAGACAGACAGATCACAGATCTTGCCATAAATTTATCGAGAGCCTTTGCAGGGAGTCTGAAAAGCAACTGATACCACAAAGAATGAAAGAAAGCCACACAAGATAACCTATCTACAGACAGATAACACTCAAAACTCACCTGATCTGGTTATTTCTTTGTACAGTTCCCTTTTGAGTATTATACTCTTTGAACATATTGGCTATGGTTGTCCCTAATGGGTAAAGATATAGGCCACAAGCAAGGTTGGTTAGGTTACTTTCTAAATGTAATCTGTTACAGTTACTAGTTACCTGTCCAAAATTGTAATCAGTAACAGAACTTTTGGATTACGCAAACTTAATAACTTGATGAATCTTTCAGTTACTTTTGGATTACCTAGAAGACAGGGTTCCAACAAACGCATTTGGTGTGTCATCATAGTCATCTCTGACTTGTGGTCAGACTCAGGTGGAACAAACTTAAACTCGCGCCTTTTTTCCATGCTGAATTGAATGTCATTGAGGAAAGAGAAAGGTGTCATAATGTATTTTTTCACAACCATCCTTTCTGAATTTAAAAGTAATTATCTAGTTTTTCAAAAGTATCTGTAATCCAATTACAATATTGTTTTACTGGTAACGAAACTGATTACAGTTACATTTTTGGGGGGTCAGATTACATGATTACATAAAATCAATTACTCCTCAACCCTGACCAGAATATATTTTAGAATGCTGTCATTTTGTAAAAAAATAATAACAATAAATCAGATAGCTGTGTGTGTCTGTGTGTGTGCCATCGGGCGCAAGTGAGTGAGAGAGCACTCATTTTAGAGGGTGCAGTGCAGTGGCCACAGACTTGTTCTGGTCTCTATTCCACGGAGCCTAGTGTTCACCGCCACAATGAGTTTGGACTCTGGAGGTCAGCTGCTGTGAATGGCCGAGGTCATCCATGGCCCCTTAATGAAATAACAATAGCAGGAATGTCCAGAATATCCCCAGAGAGCGTACACCGAGCCAGCTCGTATAGTCTACTGAACATGCTCTCTCTGTCTGTTGCCAATGCTTTCTGTAATGCGTGGGTAGAGTAGCATCAAGGAAGCTTGGTCAAGACAATAGTTAGCTGTCAGCCTATATGCTGGATTTCATGGTGTCTGAATGTATTTTCATGCTAACCTGAAAAGCACAAATTGCACAATTGTTGCAAAACTATTGGTCAGAAATAAGTGTTTCGTTAATGTTTTTTATTATGTGTTATAACCTATAATACAACCCTGAAATTACAGACACGGGTGTTTGTACAATGCCTTTGAAAATGATAAGCATAATTACACAATAGCAGCACATTGAGCATGTTAAGACCTGACGGATACATGCGAGCTGAGCCATCCAAACATATGAGTTTGCTTTTAAATGACAGGTCTGGACGTGCAAAAGACCCATTTTGACCTGATATTGTTCTGGCTGCCTACCTTTGGAAGTGTTCCGGAACAATCAAGTGCAAGTTGTCCCGAGTAATGTTAACTATTTATGTTGTGAGAGGATAGCCTAAATATCCTGTGATTAACATATTATACTATGTGTAGGAGGCAGGGGTGGGCAACTCCAGTCATCGAGGGCCTGATTGGTGTCACACTTTTTCTCCATCCCTAGCAAACACAGCTGATTAAATTGTATTCTAAACTGAAGATCATGATTAGGTGATTATTGGAGTCAAGTGTGTTAGCTGGGGCTGGGGCAAAGCTGTGACACCAATCCAGCCCACGAGGACTGGAATTGCCCAACCCTGGTATACAGGGAGTACAGGAGGGGACTGGGAACTCACCCTTGTGGGGCCCCCGTGTTGAGGATCAGTGTGGAGGAGGTACTGTTCTCTACCTTCACCAACTGGGGGCTGCCCGTCAGGAAGTCCAGGACCCAGTTGCATAGGGAGGAGTTCAGACCCAGGGCCGTGAGCGCGGGGCTGATAGTGGACATCTTTTTTAAAATTATTCTTTAAAAAATATATATTTATTGAATATTCAAAACATACAATATACCTGCAGGGAAGCCGCTCAATACCTACATCATACCAGTCATCCAACAGATTCCCATTCAGAGCGACACACAGAAGCATCCAGGGTCAATACCCTGCTCAAGGGCATGTTGACCGATCTACCACAAGGCCAAAACGGGAACCCGAACCCTCCAAGATCCCCCCCACAGTTCCCCAATAGCTGTCGCTCAACCATTCGAGACCCCTCCCACAGTCAGCCCCTCAAGGAAAAATAAAAAAATAAAAAATACAATTAATTACATTCCCCACCCCCAAGAACCCCCCAATGCACCAACAACCAAGAGAATGAACTAAAGAGAAAATAGGAAAGACAGAAGAAAATGGCAAACAACATTGCAAAAATGTAAACAAATAAATAATAATACATTTAAAACAAAGGACATCAAGGGCAACTGAAATCAGAACAGCAATGCCTACTTTATATGTTTGTATGCATGACTGGCATTATTACACGTATGTGTGTGTTCTTGTATGTGTTTATTTGAATGATTGTGCACATGCATATACACACACTAACACCTGCACGGCATCAGCCTCGGGCAAACCGGCATTAGTTGTAAAAACACTGCCACTTAGTGTCATTCATATGTAGTTTTTATGATGTTTTCTTTTGATTTTTTTTCTTTTTACCATCATTCTCTCTCTCACACAACAACTCCACTCCCACTTGTCTCCCATTCCACATACCAACCCTCAGCTTCCTTCAGCCCATCCCCATCTATCTCTGCTGGCCACCCACTTCGGGTTTCTACTCAACACATATCTTTCAACTATGCTGTGATGTTTAATGTACAATTTCAATCTATCTAAATCGAATAGAATCCAGATTGCGAGTTGAAGATAAATACTTTACTAAGAGTATTAGTGTATTAGTAACTGACTGACCCGGTCTCTCCAGAAATCCTAACAGTACTATTTCTATGGTCAATTTTCTATCAATGCTATGCATTTTCAACCATTCCTGAACCTGAGACCAGAAACAGGCTACCTGAGGGCAATACAAAAATAAATGGTCTATTGATTCTGTTCTCACAACCAAATCTGCAGAGCTTCGATGATTTTATGCCCCAAATATTCAACATTTTTTGGTGGCAAGAATTCGATAAAATAATTTTAGCTTGAATCTTGAGTTGTTTTATATATCAACTCATACACCCTGTACCATGGAATCGGTATATCAAAAATCTCTTCCCAACTATTTTGCAATCTGCATGTAAACATTTGTTCTTAACTGACTTGCCTAGTTAAATAAAGGTACAATTAAAATTGAAATTAAATCTGTATGGCAGTTGTCAACATCCTGGTCCTCAAATGAAACTGGTATACTTTCCTATTTCTGCTATTTTTATTCCTCCACCAGTTTTGATCCTTTATAATGGGCAGGCAGACCAGTTTTTTATTTTATCTTTAACTAGGCAAATCAGTTAAGAACAAATTCTTATTTACAATGATGGCCTAGGAACAGTGGGTTAACGGGCCTGTTCAGGGGCAGAACGACAGATTTGTACCATGTCAGCTTTGGGATTTGAACTTGCAACCTTCCGGTTACTAGTCCAACGCTCTAACCACTAGGCTTCCCTGCCGCCCCAGTTACCTACCTCATCCCGCTGCCACCTGCCTCCTCCATTTTTGTGGCAATGCTGTAATCAACTGGTTGTACTCTTGGATTGAGCAGACCTTTCTGCACAATTCTGATATCTCCACGAAGAACATAACTCTACCATTCCAATTTAAATATAATTTAAGAACAAAATATCAACTAGCACATTTGAGTTTAGCCATAATATTTGTTGTAATATAGTGGGGATAATGGCCTGAGTTGAAGATTGACTGATTGAAAATGTCTGAACTTGATGATAGCTGGTCTGCGGCTACGTTGCTGTCTGGGCCGGCAAGGGTTAACACATTTGAATGACTTACATATGTCCTCCGCAGCTCAGAGTTGTCGTTATGCTCGGCGTATGAGAAAAAATGTCTTTAGCACCTCCAGTAGTGTGGCATTGGTGTCCGCGACGTGACTGGCTTTCTTTTTGTAATCCATGATCGTTAGAAGCCCCTGCCATATATGCCTCGTGTCCGACCCGCTGAATTGCTCCACTTTGTCCCTATACTTGTGTTTAGCCATTATGATCGATCTGCGTAGGTCGTATTTGTATTGTTTAACCATATGATTTTCCCCGGTCATCTCGCTATGTTTATAAGCAGCATCAAACCTTCAGTTTCACGACAAGGCTGCCATCAATCTACCAGTGGAGGCTCCTCAGAGGAGGAAGGGGAGGCCCATCCTCCTCAGTGAATTGAATAAAAACATAAATAGTGAAACATTAAAAAAGTTAACCTTTTAAGATAAAACTATACTAAATATAGTCACATCACTAAATTATTGATTAAAACACACTGTTTTGCAATGAAAGTAACCCCCCTTCATAGACATACACAGTAATTATGACAACTTCCGGAGGATGTCCTCTAACCTAGCAGAGTTCTTTTTTGTTTTGTATTCAAGTCAATGTACTCAGAGGAGGCTTGAAGGTGCTACCCTACAGCATTTAAGTCTTTCAGGCTACACAATGGTGCTACCCAATACAGAGTACTAAGTCATTTAGTCTTATTTACAGTGGGACAGTCACTTAACAATAGTGCATCTAAAACTTAGGGTGGGGTGAGAGGGATTACTTGAGGCTTTGCAAAATAGGTGTTTTAATCGATTATTTGGTGACATGATTATATTTAGTGTCATTTTATCAACTTTTTAAAAATGTTTTCGAAATTTTTATCATGAAATTCACTGAGGAGGATCTTCCCCTTCCTCTTCTGAGGATTCTCCACTGCCGCAGTGAAACTTCATTCCATGAGGAACTATACCTTATCACGGAGTGACGTTTGACTGCGGTCAAATGGGTTGTAATGGGGTAAAAATCCCTCAAAATATGGTGTTGGAGACCAAATTAGCCCCAAGGTTGCCTTATAAAATCTTGTTCATTCTCTCAAACTAAATACCATGACTGTTTTCTCATTAGCTGGAAATGTTATTTGATATGTCCGATGCAACATAATTTGGTCGATATCATTACCAAGCTACTGCATACTCCATAAACATATACATGTCCTGTGCAGGGTGTGCTATTAGCATTGCTAGCATTCACTGGTTGAAGTTGAAGTAACTTTTGAGTATAATGACATGAATATCATTCACAACATTTTGACAGGAGTTATAATCCAGTTATAATACCCCCCAAAATGTAACTATGGTGTGTCAATATTGCTTTAATTCAGGCTTGGCTGAAATGCTCTCAATTGGAAAAGATTTGCCCTTTCCCGATTCTGTGATTTCCAATGAAAAAGTTACTTCCCCATGGGGCGGCAGCGTAGCCTAGTGGTTAGAGTGTTGGACTAGTAACCGGAAGGTTGCGAGTTCAAACCCCCGAGCTGACAAGGTACAAATCTGTCGTTCTGCCCCTGAACATGCAGTTAACCCACTGTTCCCAGGCCGTCATTGAAAATAAGAATATGTTCTTAACTGACTTGCCTGGTTAAATAAAGGTGAAAAAGGTGTTGACTCCAATTGAAAATAAATGGTTATCTTTCTAATTGGCATTATGGCTGATGCTAACCAGATTAGCACCTATTTTCTTAGAGTATATCAGATAACATCTATACACGCAGTACTTCCGCATTCCACTGGGCCAGCTTGCCAACTTCTTGTGCTACTGAAAGCTAGCCACCTGAGCCACTGCCCGTTCTCCCCGCTTCCATCACCCGCCCCTCCCCCACTCCGCCTGCTGCTCCCCCCATGGACATTTACACCCTCCCCCGCTGTAATCAAATGGTTACCCAGACTATCTGCACTGACTCTATTTTGCACGAACTCCATATACACTTACAGGACTCTATCCACACACTCAAGCTGACACTCTTACACAAACACATGGTACTTGTACCACATCAATGTGCAGCTTCCTTCTTGTGTTTTATTCATCTTCTTCTTATTTTACATCCGTATCGTTGGGAAGAGCTTGTAAGCAAGCGTTACACTTGTTGCATTCAGCACCTGTGATAAATAACATTTGATTTGACATTCAAACTTCAAACAACATTCAAACAACCAGTCCGCAGCTAGCTAGCTAGTTATTCCAAATAACATCTGTTCTGAAACTATGTCAAAATGACACATTGTGAACTATTCAAGTAAACTGTCAAAAACAAAAAGCAAATGGAAACTTGGTCCCAAAAAAAAGCACTTTAAATAAATACATTTACAAAAATCTACAGGAGTGATCAGTCATGACTAAAAATAATAATAAAAGGAATCCGGGTTTATGTGGTAATTATGTGGTCCTAGACTATATAGTTATGTGGTACTTTTTGGTAAATTACTTCCCCTGTGGTAATTAAAACAATGAAAAGGATTTTAAACCAATAAAACCTATTGACATAAATTGTAAGAAATTAAGAAAATTAATATGACTAAAGAATTAATTATACAGATTTAACTCTTATTCTTATTTATTTAATTATTCCCTACAAACAAGTTCCCAGTAAACCAAAATTGGTTCTGGGAAAGTTCCCAGAACATTTGTTAGGTTGCAGCAAATGTTCTCATAAGCCAAAAACTGTCCAGTCGTGATGATGATTATAGAATGTTTGTATAAAACACTCACCTGATGTTGCAAGAATGTTCCTGTGAACAGTCTGGAGAGAACAATTTGGGGACATCACAAAAGATATGTTCCCAAAACACAAAACTGTCCAATTGTGTGGATGATTCTACAATGTTTCTTTTAGGATGCAATATATTTCACGTAATTTTCCCAGAACACATATAATATGTTCTTTAAAAGTTCACAGAATGCCTCAATAGGTTTTGGGAACAGTCTGGTGGGAACATTGTGGGTGCATCACAAAATATTTGTTCCCAAAACACAATACCTTTCCAGTTGTGCGGAGGATCCTACAATGTTTATTTTAGGTTTCAAAAAAACATTCATCTGATGTTACAAGAACATTCCTAGAACACATTTGGTCTGTTCTTTAAAGTTTCCCAGAATGTTTCTTTAGGTTGTGGGAACGTTGTGGGGACATGACAAGACATAGGTTCCCAAAACACAAAAACTGTCTAGTTGTGCTGAAATTCAGATGATGTTAGTATCAGGGAGCAAAAAACATTCATTTG